>NW_028258343.1:10000000-10305067 GCF_053883595.1 Heterocephalus glaber | reverse complement strand
CTTTTCTCTAACTGCTTGCAGAACTTTGTTCTTCTGTTGAGTTTCTGGAATCTTAACAATTATATGCCTATGTGTAGATTTTTTTTGATCAAGTCTAGTGGGAGTCCTATAAGCCTCACTTATCTGTATGTCAAGCTCTTTTCCCCTGCTTGGGAAGTTTTCTGCCATTATTTATGTGAAGAGATTTTTTATGTCATCTCCACTCTCTCCTGTTTCTTCATTGACTCCAATCAGTCTTATGTTATTCTTCTTTGCATCATCTAGCAGCTGCTGGATTGATTTCTCATGTTCCTTTATAATTTTGAAGCGATTTTTCTTTTCCTGGTCACTAATTGTAATCTTATCTTCTATATCTGAAATTCTGTCCTCACATTGGCTCATTCTGCTGTGTAGACTTTCAATGGAGTTTTTCATGTCCTGGAAATCTATTTGCATCTGTTTTATGGATTCCATTTGTTTCCTATGTTGGGATTCCATCATTTTCCTGAGGTCCTCTCTAGATTTATTAATCATGTCCTGCGCTAGGGGCACAACTTCTCCTGTTATCTGAGAAATTATTTCTGATTTCATTGTTTCCAGATCCCCTTTTGTTGCCAGTTCAGTGGGTCCAGGTGGTTGAGTATCAGAGTGTTCCATCTCATTTCCCTTTGGGATTGCTGTAGGTGATCTGGAAGTCTGGTTTTGAGACTTATTTACGTGTTTTCTCATTTCCACTGGGGCAGGGGGCTGTTAGCGCCTGCACGGATTACCTCCTCTGAGCTGGGAGAGGTGGGACAGGGGCCAGGAGTAGCAGTAGGGATGGTGGCCCAAAAGCCCTTTCCTCTGGGCTGGGAGCAGCGGAAGGGACGGTGGCTGGGAAGCCCCTTCCTCGGGTCCAGGAGCAGTGGGATGGTGGCTCAGAAGCCCCTACCTCTGGGCCAGGAGCGGTGGGAGGGATGGTGGTCTGGAAGCCCCTTCCTCTGGGCCAGGAGCAGTGGGACAGTGGCTCAGAAGCCCCTACCTCTGGGTCGGGAGCAGCAGGACTCAGTACCTTGGTCTGGTGGTCTGGTGTCCTCTCCGTCTTTGTAGTATGGAACCAGGTGGCTGTACAGAGGAGCAGGGGGGTGTCTAGTGGATTGTTGACGGGGCACAGTCTGATTTGGCGTGTTTGGCACGACTCGGGACCTCGGTAGGGCATGGGGAGAACTGCCTGTCTGCAGCGGGGACCCACCTATGAATAGCAGATTCAGATGTGAAATCATGAATGGATTAATCAACAATCTTGGGAAAGAAACCAAATTACCTTAGCAAATAACATCCAAAGTCAATGGGATTCATAATACACTATTTTCAGTAGGTTAGTGTTTCAAGCATCTAGGCCAAGGTAAAGATGGAGCAGTGGGACATTTCTAGCAAGTTGACAGGGGCTGCTATTCCTGAAGCTCTGGGGAATCTCACTTGAAACCACTGGTTTAACAATAAAGTCTCTTCTGTCTGTCATCCCTCCATATGTGGAAGTTTCTGGGAATGGTTAAAATTATGCAAATTTCCACTGCTCCCTGTCTGCAATAAAAGACTCTTGTATAGTAGCAAAATATCTGGAATAATTTTCCCTATTTTTAAAAGATGTGCTACCCTTCTTCAAGTATCACTAATAGTTTTCCCATGAAGATTACTTTTTGAAATCAGAAATGACAAATTCAGAATTCTAATTATAAACTTTCTTATTAAATGGCATTAATATATTTTCACTTATTCTTTCTTCTCTCCTGTTACTCAAGTGACTCTCTCAGGTTCAAGATGCATTCCTCTAAGTTCCTATTGGTTGACAACAGCTCTATATCCTTCAACTGGTCAGAATTAATTATTTTTCCCAAAATGGAAATACATGTTCTTGCCTGCTGGGCACAGAGTGAATTCTATGATCACAGACCCAACTTGGTTTTTTTTCCCCATTAAGTTTATTGGTACATTTTAGATATAAAATACAGTTACATTCATCATTGGGATCTTGTACCATTACATGAGTATCTTGGTTCTTTTATTTTCCCCCCTTCCCCTGCCCTCCCTTCACCCCCTCCACTCTTCCCTATTTTCAAAGACTTTGTTTCCATTTTTTTCCTTTTCTCATATTTTTTCTTTTCCCTTTTTTCTTTTCCCCTACCCCTCCCACTTCCCCTGCACCTTTAGACCTTTTCTTCCTATTACACAATATCAATTATACATTTTTTAAATTACAATATCAAGATCTAGGAGACATTACCACAGATTTTACAGAATTTAAGAGGATATAGAAAGCATATGACAAAAATCTGTTCTGAAATAAATTTGACAACTTCTAAGAAGTACCTTGGAAGACAAATTAATGAAACTAACTCTGGAGGAAATATAAAATTTGAATAGCACCTATTAAAGAAAGTATATTCCTAGCTTGAGAACCTACCTATATGACAACAGCAGGCTCATATACATTTTAACTGATAAATTATATCAAACAAGTAGAGCAGAATAAAGAAGGAACACTTCACTCCACATTTTAGGAAATCAACATTGTGCTAATCCTAAAACTGGATAAAGATAATAGAAGAAAAATGTATGAACCTAGATAGAAATTTGTTTAACAAAACAAACTATTAGAAGTCAGATCTGGCAGGATGTAGAAAGTGGTTTTGTTATAGGGATGGGAGTGTTGGTTCAGCATTGGAAGATCCACCCCCAAAAGTCATCATTTTAACAGAGGAAAGGAAAAAGCCATATGATCCTGTCACTAGTTGGAGAAAAAGTATTAGACTAAATTCTACAGCTGTTCATGGTAAAAGCTATCAGGAGACTAGAAGTAGAACAGAACCTTCTCAGCAGATTAAAGTCATGTACTCCATACTTCCAGTGAGAATGCCTTATATGAATGGAGAAGATACAGTGCTTTCGCCTTAAGGTGGGGAACAAGGGCATATATGCTTACTCTTTATCTGTCCATTAAACTTTGAAACCTAGTCCCCACCAAAATAGTCTGGCAATAAAATGACACAACTAGGATAGGATTGGCACGGCAGAAGCAAAATCTTTATCTGTAGATGAAATGATCATCTACAGAGAAAATACTAAGAAATCTCTAGGAGCCCCTAGAACTTGTACTTGAATTTAGCAGGATTAGAAAACACAAGGTATATATAGAAATTCAGGTCTGTGTATACTTGCTATAAATGAAGACTTGGATATTGAAATTTGAAAGTTATGTAGGAGTACAAAGGACCTTGAAAAGTTAAAAAAAAAAACAAAACAGTGTTGTAAGATGTTTAGTACCTAATTTTAAGACTTCTTCTAAAGCTACAGTAATCAAGGCAGTGTTGGCCTTACAGCCCATTTTATTCTGCCAGCAACAGATTCATTTATATGGCTGTTCAGGGAACATAAGTTATAACAAGACTTGAACTTCAGGGCTTACTCTTTCCTTCCCCACCCTCAGACATCAACACATCCTTTAGAAGACCTTTCCTTTCCTTCACCTCTGTTGCCCTGATCTGCTCAAACTTGGTTCCATTCCTAGTAGATTACATTCTGCATGAAAAAAAAATTCCCCCCTTCTACAAGGAAGCCCCATGGGTCAGGTCTGAGACCCCACAAAGGGTCATAACATTCTGGAAATTTTACACCTTTGTATCTTGGGTTTCAGGGACAAGCCCTGCCCAGATTGGCCTCTACTCTGAAACCAGCCTTTCCTGCTTTCTGTTGAATATCTGCTGCCCTTTCAGGATCTCCAGTTCTCAGACAGCTTTGCTTCTTTCTCTTTCCTCTCCTACAGGGAATGATAATCTTAAAATTTTTGCAACTGGTGAAGGCTTGTTGCCATCCAGTTTTATTTGGGGGCCACCTTGTCACCTCTTTTTGTTGGAAATGTTGTGTGTGGATATTAAGCCTGACATTACCTTTTTTCAGAGTGTAGTCTTATCAACATTTGTTCAATTTCACTGTCCTTATAGTTACTAGTTTCCAAGTGCCTAACAATGGCACCAGCTAATGGTACAATTCAGTTTCATCAGCATACCAACCCAGCTCACTACTGTTCACCATTTAAACAATTGAACTCTTTGTGCCAAAGACTATCTGTGTTTTTAAATTTTTTTATTAATTATATTGGTACATTTAAGGTATACAACATAATGACGTTAATCATTGGAAATTTGCACCTTTACATGATCCATCTTGGTTCTCCCACCTCACCCCAGAAAGAATGGCTGTCATCATGAAATCAACCAATAACAAATGCTGGCGGGGCTGTAGGGAAAGAGGAACCCTACTCCACTGCTGGTGGGAGTGCAGACTGGTGCAACCACTGTGGAAATCAGTATGGAGATACCTCAAAGAACTAGGATTGGAAGTACCATGTGACCCAGCTATTCCCCTGCTGGGTATCTTCCCAAAAGAGTTAAAAGAACCACACCACAGTGATATATGTGCATCCATGTTCATAGCACACAATTCATGATAGCTAAAATTTGGAAACAACCCAATTGCCCATCAACTGGAGACTGGATAAAGAAAATGTGGATTTATAAATTTATAAAAATTTATGATTTTTTAATAAAATAAAGTATTACTCAGCCATAAAGAATGAGAAACTAGACACATTTATAGCTAAATGGATGCACATTGAGGCAATACTCTTTAGTGCAATAAATAGGACACACATGTAAATACCGAATAGTTTCTGTAGTGTGAGAAACTGAAACTGTAAATAAGGAATAAAAGGTATAATAGATAATGTGAAATAGGAAGAAAAGGTGCAAAGGGGGAGGACAAATGGGAGGGGTAGGGGAAAAGAAAGAAGGGAATGGAATTAATATGCCAAGGACTATCTGTGTTCCACAAATCAACAGCTCCACATTCCAATTGGGCAGTAGGTGTACCAGCTTCACATTCCCAGCTTAGCACCTGCTTTCTTGGAGCTGGCACCAATTTTGCAATTTGACTCCTCTGACAAGTAGACTTCAGTAGGAAGGTTAAGTGTGCAGAATTTTTGTTAGGAAGGCTGTTGGGATCAATCCTGTACAAAGGAACAAAAGGGAAGCAGATTGGCAGATAGAGAGGGAGAACTGTGCTACAGCCCCAGAGAAAGCTTTTGATGACCACTATGGGGCCGTAGAGTTTAGAGGATGCTCTGGGGTTGCCCCAGATTGATGTGACCCAGTCAAATCTTTATATCACTGCATTATTTAGTCATCAATGTGGGCCTTCCCTGAAAGTAAGTATGACCTTGGGCAAGGTATGACCTCAGTAAAGACAAATTCCAAGTAAGACTGAGAGCTGAAGCTCATCTCCTGTCAGTGTCCCCAGAAGCTGGGAGTGAGGCTGTAGTCTGGGAGAAGGAATCTGTGCCATACCACAAATCATATCTGGCTTATAAAATTAAGAACCCTAATAATTATTACTAAACTATTATTAATAATATTGCTTGACTAAAGAACCAAATGTTCATGAAGTATTTTGACAACTTAACATTTATTCTCACAATCAGGGTGCATATTATTACCTTTAACTTTTCAAATTTAAAAAATCCTAAAGATCATAGAGTTTAAACTAATTCCTTACATTAAGAAAAATATAATTCACTTGATGTTTGATATTTCTATAACTGTCAAATGATGGAAATCCCACACAATCTGACTTCAGGAGTGATTTTTATTGTACCACTGAGGATTTTTATATGATAAGTAAGATAAGATTCAATAATAAAAGCATAGCAGCAAATTTCCTCTCTAGAATATGTGAGTGAGATTTCTCAAACTTTTCATTACAGCTCTGATCTTCTCTACCAAGGAATAATTATAAGAATTGACACTCAAGAAACAGGTCAATGAGTGACTAAGAAAAAGGATTATTTTTTAAGTAAGTGTTCTTGACAGTTCTTATGAGCTGGAAGGAGGCATCTCTCCAAACTCTGCAATAAATTTCTTCTCTGAGAGTTAAACCTAAAAATCAATGCTTGAAGATTAGAAAAGAATTAAACAAATTCATCTTAGAAAGAAAAGGCCCACGAGTTTTAACTATAACCAAATGACAGTTCAAGAACAATACCATGCCACATTAAAGGGGTTGAGTTAGCCATGGAGAGAAAATTGGTGGCTTCAGCAGCAAAAAGGGCGATTTCAGGCCAGCCTGCTCCTAGCAGAGGACAAGCTCAAAAGGTCAAAATGGATGCTTTAGGTCCCTCTGGCTTAAAATCATCAATAATCTTTGTAAAAATAAACCTCATGCAGAGATGATGATGGTAACATTATACTAAGAGGAATGTGTGCGCCTCTTTCCCACCCTGTTCCCCAAAAGAGATTATCATAGCATCATGCCTGTTGTTCATGGCGGTGCAAACATTTGGCGGAACCTCCTCCCCAGCCACTGAAATTTTTTGAAATCTCAGTTTTTACACTCAGTTTGTTCTTGGCACCTAGATCGGAGAAGAAATTACTCTCAGCAGACTCATACGGCAGTAGAAGGCCATTTGCTTTGCATGGGCTGATGGATGAGTGGACTCCAGAAACCTAGGACAAATGGCAAGCCACATCTACATCTTTCTCCTCTGAGGAAGCCTCACATATCTTTACTATCCAATTTTTGCAAAAACCCTAGTGGAGAGAGACCTTGGGCTCCCCTCAGCACTATCCCTCAGAGCAGTAAGTCTGTAGCCAGGCTTCTCTCACAGCAGGCCCTGCTTCCATCCCAGCTCTGTCCATGAGTCTCCCATCTTTTTGTCAGGAAATTTCATGTTGAAAGAGAGTAACCCGTTCAAAGAAATACTGTTCTTTAAATGACTGAGCATATATGTACTATATGTAATATATTGTATGTAATATAACTAAAGGCATTTTTTAAAGACTCTGTTATCTTTATAATTTATTTCAATGGATCTGTGATGCCTATTTTTATAATCTGGAGATGTTCATATCCAGCAGTATCAAATATTTCTGATGGAAAAAGAGAGAAGAGACAAAGGAGATGAAAAAAGAAGAGAAAGAGAAAAGGAGACAGGAGGAGGAGGAAGGAAAAGAAGGAGAAAGGAGGATGGAGAAGAAAAGGAGGAGGAGGGGAAGAAGGGGAGAGGAAAATAAGAACAGAAATCTATACTATTAAGGAAAAGATAGATAACCCAAGCAATTTTCCCAAGCAGGAAGCATCCATGGAAATCTACATGCAACTCCTCTGCAACTCAGCCTCTAGTCTCTGGTCTCGCTGTGTTCCAAGCAGTTTCTGGCAAGGAGAACTACTTCAGTGTCCTATGGCCACAGACATACTGGTGGATGCATTGTCCTTTCTTGCCTTGCAGATGTACACCGGGCACTGTCAGAGGCAGCAGCTCTAACTAGTGACATTCAAGTGCCTTACACACTCTTTGGCTTCTTCAGCTACATGGCTCTGCTGAGAAATTCACAGAACCCTAAATTCTACTCCAACATTCTTCAACAAAAAGTAAATTACAAGTAAAAAACAATTCAATCAAGACAAAAGGGGAAATATTTATTACTCCTTTTTTGTTACTTCCTTTATACTTTTAAATACATAATTATATTGTTTTGCTTATTTTACTGTATGAAGACCGTATATTTAATACTATTTCTTTAGAGTAGGCTGTGAATGTCGCTAACATTTTTTTTAAATTGCAAGGCCATTAAGCTCCAGAACTTTGGTGTCCTATGTAAGCAAAAGATGCCCAACATAAACAGTAGAATGAAACTAGACTTTTCCCACCAGAATCTGCCAACTAGCTTCTAACTTCTCTAACCAATAAAACATATTTTCTTTGTCTTGCTTCCACTAACATCTTATAAAAAGTTCTTTTTCATCACCTCCCTCTCACTTTTAGATCAGAATGTTGCCTGATTCATGGATTGTTAAATACTCAAATACATGTTTCAGAATTTTTAAATATCTTTGAGGGGTCATGGAAGAAGTAGAGGCTATCTAAATGATAAATATCAGTAGCTATTTACTCAGACCTTACTGCAGCAAGGGAGGTGGCCACCATCCCTTGTGTTTGGTAGACTGAAAGGTATGTAGGGGAGTGGGGAAGCATTGCAGAGCCCAGAATGGAAATAATCAACCTAATAACCAGTGATAGTTTATTGGCACTGGAATGGTAGGGTTGAACTAAGCAGAAGTGATGCATCTTATGTGACTCATTTGGGGAGCGTATTTGGCTTTTTGGTTGATCTTGAATTAGAAGCAGAGTCAGAAGCAGAGTGGCTGACAGTCACTGACAGTGCTCTGAGGGGCTGCTTGTAATTGGGGTTGAGGTCTGGGCTAGGGGGCTGGTTTTCTCAGGGGTTGTAGTCCAGAGATCTGTTGTCATCTGGAGTCGTACTATTGCCTGCTTGTACACTCAGTCTCCTAGGGCAAATTCTATCCTGTTTCTGAGGATTCTTCCCTCAGAAAGTGGAGTGATAAGGGACAAATAGCAGTGAACCCTGATTGGAGATGGTGAGCTGGCAGTGGGAGGGTCTGCATGAGAAGAAATGCACTAAAGCCCTTCCCCGAGTCCTTCCAGTGGCATTGCTTAGCCACAGCTTTGAAACAGCAGTAAAAATCTCCCTAACATGGTGTGAAGCAACCCAAAGAGAAGATGCTTGATCAAGGTGAAGCTAGCTGGCAGCTGCATGCAAAGAGAGTCATAACTACAGCAGAAAAATATTACCTTCCCAGGAGAAAGAAATTATCTTTGAGGCAGTGCCCTGTGGCAGTGGTCCCCATGTTTTTGGCATCAGGGATTAGATATACAGAGGACAATTTTTTCATGGACTTGTGAGGAGGGAACTGTAGCTTGGGGATGATCCAAGTGCACTGTATTTACTGTGCACTTTATTTCTATTATTATTACAGAGGAACATTACATTGCATACGGAATGTGTACCCTAGACCGCTCTCATGCCCAGTTCACAGTAGAGTTTGTGCTCCTATGACAATCTAATACCACAGCTGATCTGACAGGAGTCAGAACTCAGGTGGTGATGTGAATGGTGGGAAGCAGCCGTAAATACAGACCAAACTTTGCTCGTTCACCCACTGCTATCTCCTGGCCATGTGCCCTGGTACCTAAACAGGCCATGAACTGGTGTCCATCCATAGCCCAAGGCTTAGAGACCCCCCTATGGGACTAACTGTTCCAGTGTCCTGTAAACCACATTTGCACCTGAATAGAGAACCCTGTCGGAAACTGAAAAATCAATGGTGGTCAGAGAGAAGTGGCTGCTTCTGGATACCAACTTAGTCCTTCCGGCACAACTATTTGAGGTCCTTTGCTTTTTGCCTGCACCTGCCCACATGCATACTGTCACTATCCCATGCAGAAGAGCCAGAGAGGGCTTCCATGTGTGTCAACAGTGCTGAACACAAGAGGGCTGGGTTCTTTAAAAAGGAAGCAAATTGCTGCCTGAGGTATTTGTGAGAAGCTTAGTTAAGAAGTTGCAAATAAGCCAGGGGAGGTGAGCAAAGAAATAAATTGTATGTTAATTTCAAATTAGCATTTATACCAGTTCCTGACTTCAAAGGTCACAGATGTGAGAAAGAGGTAGCAGTCTGTGGAGGGAAATTATTCAGCCTAATTGAAATAGGACAGTCTGGAGGGATTCACAGTAGGGAAGCAGGCACACGGGATTGTTCTAATCTGTGCCCTCTTCTTAGCTGAGCCATGTGAAGCAAAACATCATCTCCCTTGACATGAAATGGAGAAGTTGGGCCGTACTGCACAGCAGGTACCGGTCAAGAGCACAAGGAGAAGTTGGGTTTTAACACAGAGCCAAAAGAAGGGAAGGAAGTTTCAATGCCTGGGGCCAATAACTCTCCTAAATTGTCAGAGCTGTAGAGACAATACAAAAGTCCATAAAGATGGTACTGCATTAAATAGTGTCCTTCCAAAGTTCATGCCTATGCGGGACCTGTGAATGTGCTCTTATCTGGAAATACAGTCTTTACAAATGTAATCATGTTCGTAGGAAATACTGGTTTGTGTGTGTTCTTATCAGATGGTTAGTATCTTCATAAGAAGAGGGAAATTTGGATGGGAGAAGAAAAGCAAAGACCATGTGAGGATGGAGACAGAGATGGAAGGGATGCATCTACAAGCCAAGGGATGTCAACAGCGGCCAGCAACCACAAAAGGCTAAAAAGAAGCAATGAAGGGCCTTCCCCATGAGCTTTCCCTTGGATACAGAATGGCTTGCCAACATCTTGATTTCTGACTTCTTGTCTCTACAAATCTGAAAAAATACGTGTGTGTTGCTCTAAGTCACCCAGTTTGCAGCAAGAAGTCTTCTGGGTTCTTCTTGTCCATTATCACTGGAAAACAATAGCTCTACAAAGAAGGCCGAGAGGTCAAAGTCATAACCAGGCACCTGCATAATGAGCAGACCAGGAAGCCTCTATCCACAGGCACACAGGCCAATACACGCACCACCCATGTGCTCATAACCTTCGCATGGCTACAAAGCTCCCACTGACTGAAAGAAATAACTTTAGGACAAAAAGGTGCAATGCAAATCAACTGGTCCCTTAAGCAACTCTGCAGAGAAAAGTGAATTTCTGAACTACTTTTTCTATCCCCACATCCTATTTCTTTTTCTTCAGTAATTAAAAAGGCTAATGTGAAGCAGCAGGAAAGAAAAAGGTAGGGGGAATTAATTACTAAGAGTAGCATCAGTGCTGACACTTGCTGGAAAAACCTCAGGCCTTCTTACCTATAACAAACCTGTCAGCATTGAACATGCTTAAGGAAGTCCTTGCTTGTCTTCTGAACACTAGGAAAATAATTATGGTAATGCAAAGCATCTAACAAATATTTCATGAATGGAAACAGAATGACTCTTCTTTTGCTCAGCCGCTTCCCAAATCAGTGGTTTTGTCCCCTAGGGATAAAAATTTACTTCTCTTGTTCCCAAAATAATTTAAATTAGAACAATTCCATCTGGTCTTAATCTCTGAAATAAAAAATTTAATTTGTGAACCCTGGAGCCGCCTGTTAGTGGGATTCATTCCTCATGCACTCTTCCACATTCTCCTAGGTAGATCTCTTTCCAACATGGTGTGGGTTTTGGATCTGCCAAAGAAAATTTGTAGGTCACAGAGCTGAATAGGCCAGGACAACTTCATTCAAGGTTATGATAATAGAAGTCAAGTCTGTGGCAGAAGAGTACACAATTGTGGATATGCAGGGGCAACTGGAAACTTGCCAAGGATGGACACAGTGAGGGAATGGATGGAAAATTACCCAAAGGGACTTATTTAGATTGGGAAAGAGGCTCCTGCTAAACTGACCTTCCAGGATTCTTACTGGATTGAGCTGAAGGCCAAGGATGGCAACCCAAGGATCAGGCCCAGTTGAGAAAAAGACTCAAGGAGCCAGACAGAAGTTTAATCAAGGAGCTAGTAAGTTTAATCTTGTCAGCTGATATCACCAGGGTCTGAGAAATGGATTGAACCTTTGTGTTTATCTGTGCTTGTTATTTTTTCCCCCAACTGTTTAAAATATTGTAGGGCATGAGTTAGAAATTGAGTTACTGATTGATAATTATAAATTTATAGAAAAGCTACATTTGAAATAACTAGTAAGCATTTATCAGTGAAAATGAAATAATTAAAACTAATTAATGATGAGGTTGCTTGGTTTATTGTTTTGTAATTGCCATGCATAGAGGAGAAAAGGACAACCAAGAGCAGACTGAATCAGGAACACACTGTCTCGTTCCTGTGCACCCGCTAGATGCATGACCAGTCCCTCCCTTGGGACAGCCTAAGAGGCATTGTCTCACTCACTCAAGGTCAAGAGTAGAAGCCAGGATTGGAAACCATATCTGTCTGACTCCAAAGATAAGGTTCTTTCCAAACACGAGGCCTTGGACATGAGCCAGTTCAAAATTAAGTTATAAGCTGTCAGAAGCAAAATGAAAACTATAGGAACAATGTAGTGAGTTTTATTAAGCAAAATGAATTCAATTGAAGGCACTGGATTTTTTTTGTTTTGTTTTGTTTTGTTTTGTTTTTTGACATTATGGCCCACTTCTGGTATTATGAATGTTCTTATGGAAAGATGGTGGTATGGTAGTAATCACTTGTTTTTGTTTTATGGGGTTTTCCTCTGTGTCCTTGCTGGGCACAATTTTAAATTTAGCAAAGTTGTAAAGACACTTGATAGTTCTGTATGTTTTGGTCATTTGCGGAGTTCCAGAGCCTGGGTGCTAGGTCTCCAGAAAGCAAAGTTCTCACAGAATGTAGAGAGAAGCAGGGCAAGGGCAAGCCAGCCTCCCAGCTTTGTAATCTCCAAAGATTTGGAGAGAAGTAAAAAAAGTTAGCATTTCTGGTCTTAATCAGGCTATGAAAAACCAAGGAGAGGACTTCCAAGGCACAGCTGAGGGGAGACAGAATCAAGATGACTCTAAGAAAAAAACATGGCAAGGAGGAACAGGCAAAGGGCGTCCCCCAACTGAGGAGAAATATATCAGACTCCCCTGAGGATAGGACAGCGGTCATTGCCCTCTTCTGCACTCACCCTGTCCTTATCTCCCCAATGTTGTGCCCCTGCAGACAGTTAGCACCTGCCCCTCCTTAGGTGCACAGACAGTGCTGCTGTCCACATAGAGAGGCTTACTTCTCTGGATTCACGGATTCACATGAGCTGTCTTTAAAACCTGTCCGGACATCTTTAGGATGTTAGTTACCTTTAATAATAACAGGAAGTATTCTATCTCCCACTTATGCCCACTTGCTTACTTGAAGTAATAGGAAAAATAAAAATAATCTTGTTTCCTACCTGACCCAAAGGAGGCATGATGATGTCATAACTGAGAGCTTTATACTTAAGAAAATTGCATATGTGATACTCTTACATTATGTAAACTGAAGACCATTTTCTAACCCTTGGATCCTCCCACTTCCACCTCCATTCCTACTTACTCCAAAATCCAATTTTTAAGAATCCCACAGGGTTTCCACATTGGCATGGGATTGGGTGTAAGATACAACTAGGGCAAAATGAGAATCAGGATACAGGTATTATTTCTTACTATTCCTAGGACTGACGGTGTCATCCAGCTACATAAATCTTATGCTAAGATTTTGCTGCACCTACTTGCAAGAGTCCATTTCCCAAAGTCATTTCAACTTCTTAGTTCCTCCATGTTTGTTTCTAAGGACTGGCATCTTTTTTTTTATTTTTCTAGATTATCTTATACATATCATTATTTTTTAAGATATTTTAAGTTTAGTTTTAAACCATACTTTATTTTCCTTATTACATTTTTCTTTCACTATAAAGTCACTAATCCTGTTAGTGTTAAGAGATGCCTAAAAAAGTGAGATTACTATGGGAAGTCATCTGAGACAAGATTTCTGAAGTCAGGGGTCGGCAAATTCTGATTGTGGCTAAATGGGTCAGCTGGCTGCTTTTATAAATATACTTTTGTTGGAACACAGCCACACTTATCCATTCTGGATTGTCTATGGCTGTTTTCATGCTAAAAGGAGAGATTAAACAGCTGTGACAGATATTGTTGGTCTGCAGAGCTGAAATATCTCCTCTCTGGTCCTTTATAGTAAAAAAGAAAAAAGAAAAGAAAAGAAAAGAAAGGAAAAGAAAGAATTGGTGACATCCACCTAATGGAGTAACACCATTACAAGAAAAATTGCACTACTAATGTCATGACATTTAAGTCATCATTTTCTTCTAAAATTTCCTGCTCAGAAAGCAACATGTAATAAGGAAATCTAACACTTTAAAGCATTTTTCTATGTTGGTGACTCAAAATGGAGCCAAAATTATTACCTTCTAATGGGAACCGCCTACATTCTTCTACATTAAGAATCACCATCTCCCAGAAACCACTTACAGCTAGAGATGAGTGTCTAAAATGTTCCACGAAGCATAATTTCCATGAGACTGAAATTTATCAAGACTTAGCTTAAATAATTGGAACACACTCTAAATTTTAAAATCTTTAGAATGAAATCCAAACAATAGTTTAGTTTTCTTAAAGAAAACAAAGGTTTTTTTCTCCTCACAAAAGCCCACAGCGCACAACAGACAAGTCAATGGCAATATTTCTCTTTTTTCCCCTCCTTCCTTCTTTGTTTATTTGTTTGCAGTTGTATCAACATACAGTTTATCCTCTTAGCAAATGTTTAAGTATAATTTTGTACTGTGAACTAGACACACTATGCTACAGAGTAGGTAGATCGCTAGGACTTAGTTCATCTTGTGTAACTGAAAGTCTATACCTTTTGGCTCTCCATTGGCTTCCCCTCCCCAGCCCCTGACAACCACAATTTTAGTCTCTGCTGTTATGAGTTTGACCATTTTATATTCCTTCATATAAATGGGGTCATACAGTAATTGTCCCTCTGTTCCTCACTAATTTCACTTAGCATAATGTTCTCTAAATTGGTCCATCTTTTTGTAAGTGTCAATAGTTCCTTGTTTTCTTTATGCTGAATAATATTTCATCTTATATCCACACACATCCCACATTTTCTTTATCCATCCATATTTTGATGGAGACTTAGATTTTCTCCATAATTGACCACTGTCAATAATGTTTTGATGAGCCTAGGAGTACAGATATGTCTTGAAGCGGTTGACTTCATTTCCTTTAGATACATGGAAGTGGGTTTTGTGGATCAAATAGTAATTCTATTTTTAATGATTTCTGGGAACTCCCATACTGGTTTCTATGGTGACGGTACTAATTTACAATCCCACTAGTCATATATAAGGGGCCCCTTTTCTCCACATTGCTATCAACACTTACCTTTTTTCTCTTTTTTTGTAATAGTCACCCTAAAGATGTGAGATGACATGCTGTGGTTTTGATTGCCTTTGCCCATTGACTAGTCTTGTTGAGCACTTGCTCATGTACCTGTTGCCCATTTGTGCAACTTGTTTAAAGAATATCTATTCAGTTCATTTGTCCATTCTTTAATCTGGTTATTTGGAATTTTTTGCTATTGAGCTATAAAATGTCCTTATTCATAATAAGTACTTGATTTTAATTTGAATTATTAAAAGTAACTATTATTGTTTTCCATTTACTAAATAAGAAGCATAGATGCACAGACAAAAAATCTATTTCTGGCTCCTATTTCAAAAACATTTTTTAAACATTTTTAAAGTAGAGAGAATTTATTTCATTTGGAGAATCAGAGTCATGTAATATTAAAAAGCAATCATTTTTAATTTGTCTCTGGCTTTCTGCCACAAGTTCTATGCATTTTGCCCTGTGTTAGGCTGGGAGGATTGTATACCTTCGTACATTCCAAATGATGTTTAGCATTCACTGACTTTTCTTAATTTAAGCATCAATAAATTTGACACCCAGTTAAAATTGCCACATCCCTGTGGAAAGCAATTTGGAAAAACATTTTAAGAGACACAGAATGTTCACAGCCTTTGACCCAATTATCCCACTGTTGGAAATTTAAGGAATAATTCAGAAGTAGGAAAATCCTCTTATTAACTAAATAATTATTTCTAATGCAAAAATGTTTTACATCCAAAGTAAAAGAAAACTTCAGTGGATCATGATGTATCAACTAGAAAAGCTGTTGAATAGTCACTAAAATAAGTATGAAACTATGTAACTACACAAAATATATTTATGGCATAATGTTAAGGCATCAAAGTAGAATGCAAATTTACATTTGCTTTATGATTACAATATGAAAAACAATACCTGCATATGAACTAGGACTAGAGAAAACACAAAAATGGTTTGTTTGATGAGCTGAAATGTAGAATTATTTAGAGTGATCTAATGGAGGCTCTATTTCTTTCTTTAATGAATGTTTATTTTTATGGCGGTGTTTATAAGCTTAAAATAGATAAGAACATGTGATTTTCCCCCTTTGTCATACTACTTAAAATAATTTAGGAACTGCATCAGTCATGGTACAGTTACAAGGAAGACAAACATTCCAGCTAAATTAAGCAGAATGGCATTTATTCTGAGATCAAGACATGGGTTGAAAAAACAGACTCTCAGCTGAGTGTTCTTAGGAGTTGCATGCTGATCCCATGGAACTGGGCCATGACAGAGATCAGGAAGCAGCTAACAGAGCTGGAAAGTTCTGCTTACATCAGTGGGCTGCAGGAGGTGATCACCTCTGTATGATCTGCTCCAGTAGGATGGAGCTTCACGCCCTCTTTCCATGTAACCCAGTTCCAAATTTAAGTCATGGACAAGGGAGTCAGACTGACATTCCTAAGTCATATACAAAACTCTTTACAGCTTTCCATATGACAGTAAGATGCCAGAAAGAGGTTCAGCTAGATTATGAGCAAACCTGTCTCTGCATCTGCCATCCAAGATTTGCCAGATAAAATACAAGACACTCAGTTAGATTTGAATTTCAAGTAAACAAAAAATAATTCTTAGTACAAGTATTTCCCAAATATTGCAAGAACTACTTTTATAATACAGAAAAATATTCATTGCTTGCTTGAAATTTAGACTTCAGTAGGCATCCTAATTTTTATTTACTAATCTATGCCAATTCCACTGCCATGGAAACCAAGACAAATTGAAGTCATTCCCAATTCATACAAAGCTTTAGTGATATTTATTCTCATATAATGATTCTCACAAAAGGGTGGCCTTAGATATCTAAGAGAACCCTTTTCCTTAACAAAACAAAGCAAAACAATGAATCTTCTCTTGATGCTTTAAGATTTTTCTTCCCCAAATAGGAAGTAGTATCTTGTAGGCAGATAGAGTATCTATGCTGGATGAGACCCTAGGGAGAATTCATTGCTAGAGACAATGTTTTTTTCTTTTCATTTGACAGAAAATAAGTCAATAAACAGTATCATAGTTAGAAGTCAGGACTCTCACAGTTCAGTGAGGTGCCTCCAAAAAGACAAAACCTCCTAAGTAAGTTCTGATTTACATTCAAACTTAAGTCACTACTACTGAAATGTGGTGTCCTTGTTAAGCCTTTGTAATCACCGAGTGCCAGAGAAGCGGGGAATTATCATTCAGAAATTATTGTAGAAAAATCTCTGGACCAGGGATGGGTTGGATTTTAGCGCTGGAGGTGTTTTTAATTCAGTCAGTAAGATAATTCTTCTGATTCATAGTTCCCTTGTCCCTAAATAAGGTCATTTGTAATTTTCTTGTCTTGCTTACAAGTTGTCAAAAAGATCAAATAAGTTCACATGTGCAAGATTTTCTAAAATATGAAGTGTCATATAAGAAGCAATCTCATGGTTAAAATTTCCTAAAACCTTAAATATTCAATATTATTATGATTGGCCCTCTCTCTCTGGGGTGCTTATAATATGTAAAGACTTTAATTTTTCATCATTTAATTCTGGAGAGGAGCAGGTTTAAGTAGTTATAGAAACCTCAAAATAGAAATGGTTCAAACAAGATAAACATATTTCTTGTACAATTATATAAGCTCTGGAGGAAAGTGATCCATGAGATTCAATAATATTTAAGGACACTGGTTTCTTCTATTTTCCTTCTCTAGTATCCTCATTACATAAATTCTAGTCCATTGTTCATGATGGTTGATGAAATCCCAACCATTAAATCTATATTTCTGTATTTAGAAAGGAAAATATTTTGAATAGGATATGCACCTTCCTTTTGAGATCTACAGCCCTCCTGAAGTGTTAGCAGCATTTTTACTGGTATCTTAGTGTCATAACTTGAGTGGCCACACCTTCTTATTGAAAGCAGGGAAATTAAATTGTCATTTCAGGCAAATACATGTTAATCTGAAACCAAGATGTACAGTGTTAAATCAGTCTATCAGTTTCTGCCACAGTAGGTAATCTTCAAATACCTTCCTCTGTGAACTAGGGAATAATTCAATTAAAAATAATAAAATAAAGAAGAAAAGAAAAGACTATAGTAGTCTCAATTTGTTAACCAAATCTGAATTGCTATTCCTTAAGCCTAAATCAAGCATATTTCAATAGTGCAAACCATAGAAGAATGATCAATATAGTTAAGAAAATGGCTACACTGATAATCACTAACTATGTAGAAGGCTGCCACAAGATGGCAGGCTCATTTCTTTAAGGGATAAAATGGCTCAGACAAATGTTTAGGGAAGGAAGATGACAGACAGCATGGAAGATAAAAGTTGTTCAGGTCACTCCTGGCTACTGCCTGGTGGCATAATTCTTTCCCCAGGCAAGACCAATGAACTCATTTTGCAGGAAGTGCCAAGAAACTAAAAGGCAGGATTTTTAATGCTGTAGGTTTTGCCAGGGAAGAAACTAAGAAGGAAGGAAAGGAAAGGAAAGGAAAGGAAAGGAAAGGAAGAAAGAAAAAGAGAGAGGAAGAGGAAGGAAGAAAGAAAGAAGGAAAGAAAGAGAGAGGAAGAGGAAGGAAGAAAGAAAGAAGGAAAGAAAGAGAGAGAAAGAAAGAAAGAAAGAAAGAAAGAAAGAAAGAAAGAAAGAAAGAAAGAAAGAAGAAAATGAAGAATAAGAAAATTCACAGTGCACCTGAAACTTTTCACAACTTCTTCCTTTTCCACTCAGCGTGGCCCTCTTTCATGCTACGTTAGCTTACATGAATACTAAGATAAAACCTAGGACATTCTCCTGATGCTTTTTCTAGACTAATGTTTTTTAAAAAGAGAAAACAGATTGATTGTTGTCAAGGGGTAACACGGAAACATACTAGTCGTACTCATATAAAAGTGTCCTAATCTTAAATACATATAAAACCCAAAATATACATTATCTAACCTCCTTTCCAACCTCGACGATTTGACATCAAGCAGTTGGAGTTAACAGACTGGGCTATCAAACTGTGAACCCTCTCATATTGATTTTTGTGACTTTTAGCTGCACCATCATAAGAAATAGGCTGAGCACAAAGAATTCAAAAATTCTAAATTGAAGTTCTATAACAGTTACCCTGTTCTTTTACTTCCTGCCTTTTTTATAAGCTCCTTCTCTCCAACCTATGCATATAGAACAGAAACAATTTGGTTTGCCCTTGAAGGATCACTCCCCCATCAAAAGAAGAACACTGACATTATTCACATTTTCCCAATGTGGATTCATATAATGCTAGTTTTTTTTTTCCAGTTCAGCTTTGAAAGCGTGGAGAGTAGTGAAAGCTCACATTAATAAGCATAACCATTTAATTTCCAAAATTAATGAGTGGAGCTCAACATATTGAGTGCATTGTACCAGAATATCTGATTCCTTTGGAATTGCTCTGAAGCTCAGAGAGAGATGATGACCAAATGGTGCTAAACTAATGATGTTTTCACATTAGGATATGAAAAGAGAGAAACAAATATTGTAGCATGCCGACACAATATTGTTTCAATTTGTTGATGACAAAACACATTTCATCTCAATTAGCAAGTAGACTTCGTTATGAAGTGCTCGTCAGATTGCTAATAAAGAAAAGCTCAATGTGTCTTCAGACATTACAGCAGGACAGTGGTGAGAGGTTGTGGAAAGTATTTGACTTGTTTGCTTTAGTCCTACAAAGAACAAAAAGAATCCCTATCTTTATAACTATGAATTTCTGAATAATGCGTATGATTATACTGAGACTTCTGGAAAAATTGAGATGCTATTTCTCAAGATTTGCCAGTGATGATACCCCAATATAGAAACAGTCCCCACAAGATCTCAGCCAACTCCCCACTCCATCCACCCCCACAACCCACACAAACAGTACATCACTCCCTGGCACTTGCTCCAAATTTCTCTCTCCCAAATATTTTTGATAATATTCATTTTTTTAAATTCAGTACTTAAGGATTACTCATATATGTATACTCTCTCTTCCCTGATTGCTGGACTTCTGGATAACTGACCTACATGGCCAGTTTTCATATGTTCATTTATTTGATTGTTGTTTTGATTTGAACAGCCAAACTGCCTTAGCATCTTGTATTGAGATTACTTCTGCCACTCATTTCCTCCTCCCTTTCTGCAGCTTAACTGATGGGCAGATTCTATGCACTCAAATTATCACTGGCATCAATTTTTTAAATCCAAATCAACTTACTGTCCACCTCAGTCCATTTTATGTTTGAGCCAATTGCCTATGATCCTCAGTATTTATTGAGGGCCTTCCTCACCCTAAGATTTTTAAACGAAGCCGGGGATTTAGCTCAGCAATTCTGCTGCTTGCCTCGCAAGCACAAGGACCCAAGTTCGATCCCCCAGTACCAAAAAAACCCAGATTTTTAAATGATGAGCTTCCGCCCTGAAGCAATATCTGCCTTTGCAAAGCCTACAGTGTGCTGTGAGTGCTTCCCCTCTTAATTGGGCCTTTCATTCACCACCACCAGCTGCAACAGAGAAGATAAACTGAACAGACACATCCTGCCCACCTTGCCAGGGGCTACCCACTAAAGGGGAAAAGATAATGCTTTTTGGCCCTTTGTGACTTTCTTTTTAAAATTAACTGGATCTCAAGTAGGGTTACAATATGATCATTCCTGGCTGAAAAATCCAGACTGAATTTTCTGGCAAAAAATAAATAAATAATATGCCATAAATTTGACTTGTCTTATGCTGATCCAGAGCTGATCCTCTTAGCAAAGAATGAAGTGATCAGCACATGTTAAGGACCTTTTCTATCAGAGCTAGACAGTAACTGTATCTAATTTTCTTTTACATTATACACACTGCCTTATCCTCTTAATCCCAAACATTGATGATCTGCCAGTCAGTGATTCTGGTTGACGAATGTGACCAGACATGGGGAGTTTTATACTTATGCTGATATTTAGTACAAATAGGTAAAGTACTAATTTGGATTATAAAATTTAAAATTATAATCATCATTACAGTTCATATGGAGTTTTTATTTACAGAATCTGAAGTATTTTCCTCTGATCTGGTGTAGTATATTCCTATGTTCTAACTCATTTTCTCTCATCTCCCAGAATTTTGTAAGGAAAGATACAATTGATTATGATTTTACTTTTGCAACTCGTCTTGTATGGTACAACTTGGTGTAGTTGACTAACATGGTCATTCATTTAGAATCAATATTTACTGAGAATTTATTTCATACCAGGGACTGTGTTACACTCTGGGGACTGAAACTTAAATAAAACTGACCCAATCTCCAACCCTGAGCTTTTAAATATCTTACATCCACCTCAAAATAGACTCCAGGGTTCAATTTCTCAATTTTCTGTCCATTTCTTTATTCACTAAGATATGATCACTTTAATATTTGAATAACATTTAATTACCTGGTATTTCCTCAACTCTTAGAGTAGGATGGGATGTGTTGCCAGAACTTTTTCAGATATCATTAGTTCAGCAGCAAAATTGCTATAGAGATGAAATGTTGGGAAACTACAGATCTAATATTGTTTCCAAATTCTTGTCATCTTTGTGAAAATTTCTTAACAGAACAAATAAATTCCTTAAAAGAAAATTAAGGAAAGGCTTCCGGGTTGCCATAGCACTACTCCCATTGAAGACAAGGTGAGCCTCATAAGCTCTGACAGCACCCTCCCACCCCCATCGAATGAGAAGACACATAAACAAGCCTCAAAACCAGACTTCCACATCACCTACAGCAACCCCAAAGGGAAATGAGATGGAACACTCTGATACTCAACCACCTGGACTCCCTGAACTGGCAAAAAAAGAGGATTTGGACAAAATGAAATTAGAAATAATTTCTCAGAAAACAGCAGAGATTGTACCCATAGTGCAAGACATGATTAATAAATCTAGAGAGGGCACAGATTAAAAAAAATAGAGGAACTGAGGAATATGATGGAATCCCAACATAGGAAATAAATGGAATCCATAAAACACATGCAAACAGATTTCTAGGAGATTAAAAACTCCATTGAAAGTCTACACAGCAGTGTGAACCAATGTGAGGACAGAATTCCAGATACAGAAGATAAGATTGCAATTAGTGACCAGGAAAAGAAAAATTGCTTTAAAATTGTAAGGGTCCATGAGAAATCAATCCAGCAGCTGCTAGACGATGCAAAGAAGAATAACATAAGACTGATTGGAGTCAATGAAGAAATAGGAGAGAGTGCAGATGACATAAAAAAACTGTTCACAGAAGTGATGGCAGAAAACTTCCCAAGCAGGGGAAAAGAACTTGACATACAGATAAGTGAGGCTTATAGGACTCCAAATAGCCTTGATCAAAAAAAATCTACACATAGGCATATAATTGTTAAGATTCTAGAAACCCAACAGAAGAACAAAATTTGACAAGCAGTTAGAGTAAAGAAACAAATCACATACAAAGGAAAGTCCATCAGAATCACAGCAGACTTCTCAATGCAAACCTTCAAGGCAAGAAGAGCTTGGAGAGATGTATTCTAAGCCCTAAAGGAAAAGAGCCTCCAACCTAGATTGATGTACCCTGCAAAACTATCTTTCAAAATTAATGGATAAATGAGATACTTTCATGACAAAGAGCACTTCAGGAACTTCATGAATACCAAACCAGCACTCCAAAAAATTTTAGACAATATCCTAGGAAAAGACAATGAGGATCACAACCCCAAGAAGCCCAGCCAAATGAATCTGTTGAGCATGATAAGAAATTGAATGTAAAGGGGGAGAATCCAAGAGACAGAAAAAGTCATGAAAATGATAAGTCAATACATATCAATTATAACCATCAACTTTAATGGTCTCAATTCAACAATCAAAAGAAATAGACTGGCAGAATGGATCAGGATGCAAGATCCAACAATATGCTGGATACAAGAAACACACTTAATTAAAAAGGAAACTCATAGCCTGAAAGTTAAACTGTGGAAAACAATACTCCATGTGACAGGAACCCAAAAAAAGCAGGAGTAGCTATGCATTTTGCAGATGAAGTGGATTTCAAACCAACGCTGATTAAGAGAGACAAAGAAGGACACTACATTCTTGTAAAGGGAACAATCCAAGAGGAAGAGATGACAATCATACATACTTATGCACCAAACACTAGTGTGCCCAACTACATAAAACAAATACTAATGGACATAAAAATTCATATAAGCACTAATACAATAGTAGTGGGGGACCTCAGTACCCCACTGTCACAAATGGATAGATCAACTAGATAAAAAACAATTAATGAAATACTAGGACTCAATCAAACTCTTGAACAAATGAATTTAACAGATGTTTACAGAGTGTTCCAACCCACAAAAGCAGAATACACATTCTTTTCAGCTACACATGGTTATTCTCCAAAATAGACCACATACTCACTCACAGAACATATTTAAGTAAGTGCAAAGGAATTGAAGTATTCCCCTATATATTATCAGACCATAGTATGATGAAATTGGAGATCAATAGCAAAAGAAACTGCCAGAATTACATAAACACATGGAAACTGAACAACACGCTTCTGAATAATCAATGGGTCACAGAGAAAATTAAAGAAGAAATCAGAAAGTTCCTTCAATTAAAAGACAATGACAATAAAACATATCTGAATCTATGGGACACAAAGAAAGCAGTCTTACAAGGGAATTCATAGCAGAGAAAACTCATATTAGGAAAACAGATAGAACCCAATTACAACCTGATGCTGAACCTCAAGCTTGTAGAAAAAGAAGAGCAGGACAACCCCCAAGCTCATACAAGGGAGGAAATTATAAAGATCAGAGGAGAACTCAGTTCAGTGGAGACTAAGAGAACAATACAAAAAAAATCAATGAAGCCAAGAGTGGATTCTTTGAAGGAATAAACAAAATTAACAAACCCTTAGCCAAACTTATCAGAAAAAGGAAAGAAAAGGCCCAAATCCATGAAATTAAGGATGAAAATACAATGGACTCTGCAGAAATCCAGAGGGTCATCAATACTTACTTCGAGAACCTATATGCCAATAAGTTGGAAAAAACAGAATGGACAGATTCCTAGATATGTATGAATTCCCAAAGTTGAACAAAGAAGACCTAAAACTTCTAAACAACCTAATGTCAATCAATGAAATTGAAAATGTAATTAAAAACTTACCAACTAAGAAAAGCCCAGGTCCTTATGACTTCACTGCTGAATTCTACAAGACATTTAGAGAGGAACTACTGTCACTTGTGTTTAAACTCTTCAATGAAATTGAAAGGGAAGCAATACTCCCCAATTCATTCCTGGAAGCAAGCATCACCTTGATCCTCAAAGCAGAGAAAGACCAAACCGAAAAAGAGAACTATAGGTCAATCTCACTAATGAACATGGATGCAAAAATCCTTAATAAGATACTGGCAAATAGAATGCAGATCATCAAGATCATACACTCTGACTAAGTGGGATTCATGGCAGGAATGCAGGGAGGGATGGTTCAACATACACAAATCAATCAATGTAATACACTATATCAATAGAGCCAAGGACAAAAACCATATGATCATCTCAATAGATACAGAAAAAGCATTCGACAAAATCCAACAAGCATTTATGATGACAACCCTACAAAAAATTGAAATAGACAGTCTCTATCTCAATCTGATAAAAGTCATCTATGAAAAACCAACAGCCAATATCATACTAAATAGTCAAATACTAAAATCCTTCATACTAAAATCAGGAACAAGACAAGGATGTCCACTACCACCACTTCTGTTCAATATAGTCTTGGAAACATTAGCCATGGCAATTAGACAAGAGAAAGAAATAAAAGGAATACAGATAGGAAATGAAGAAGTCAAATAGTCATTATTTGCAGATGACATGATACTCTATATAGAAGACCCCAAGAACTCCACCAAAAGTCTTCTAGACTTAATAACCAAATTCAGTCAAGTAGCGGGATACAAGGTCAACACACAATAATCAATAGCTTTTCTGTACACGAACAACAGACTCACTGAGACAAAAATAGGGCAAACAATTCTTCTCACAAAAACTGAAATACCTAGGAATCAACCTAACAAAAGAAATCAAATACCTCTTCTCTGAAAACTGTAGCACTCTAAAAAGAGAGATTGAGGATGATATCAGAAAATGAAAAGATATCCCTTGCTCCTGGGTAGGAAGAATCAACATAATGAAAATAGCCATGCTTCCAAAAGTGCTGTATAGATTCAATGCAATCCCAATTGAAATCCCAGCAGCATACTTCATGGACTTTGAGAAAACAATCCAAAAATTCATTTGGAACAAGAAGAGACCCAGAATAGCAAAAGCAATTCTAGCTAACAGAGACATGGCAGGGGGTATCACCACCCCCAACTTGAAACTATACTACAAAGCTACTGTGATAAAAGCAGCATGATACTGGCAAAGAAACAGACCTGAGGACCAGTGGAACAGATTAGAAGATGCAGAAACAACTCCAGACACACTCAGCCACCTCATCTTTGACAAAGGAGCCCAACTCCCTCACTGGAGGAAAGATAGCCTCTTTAATAAACGGTGCTGGAAAAATTGGGTTTTGACTTGCCAAAGATTAAAACTAGACTTATATCTCTCACCATGCACTAAACTAAAATCAAACTGGATTAAAGATTTAAATATTAAAAGAAAAATGCTGAACTGGCTGGAAGAGAGGCTAGGTAGAACTCTTGAATGTATTGGGGTAGGAAAAGATTTTATGAACAAAACCTCAGTTGCCCATGAACTAGCACAAACAATCAACAAGTGGGATCTCTTCTTACTAAAAAGCTTCTGCACAGCAAGAGAAACTACCAACAGAGTGAAGAGACAACCCACAATGTGGGAAAAATTTTTCACCTGCTCTTCCTCAGACAAAGGTCTACTATCTCGAATCTGTAAAGTACTTAAAGAAATCAGACCTCCCAAATTTAAAGACCCAATCTGAAAATGGGCATCTGAAATGAACAGACATTTCTCAGACAAAGAAGTATAAATAGCAAAGAAAAATATGAAAAAATGTTCAACATCACTGGTCATTGGAGAGATGCAAATGAAAACAAAGCTGAGATTCCACCTCACCCCAGAAAGAATGGCTGCTATCATGAAATCAACCAATAACAAATGCTGGCAGGGCTGTGGGGAAAGAGGGACACTGCTCCACTGCTGCTGGGAGTGTAGACTGGTGTAACCACTGTGGAAATCAGTATGGAGATACCTCAAAGAACTAGGACTGGAAGTCCCATTTGACCCAGCTATTCCCCTGCTGGGTATCTTCCCCCCAAAATTAAAAGAATCATACTGCAGTGATATATGTGTGCCCATCTTCATAGCAGCACAATTTGTAATAGCTAAGCCTTGGAAACAGCCCAATTGCTCATCAAGTGGAGACTGGATAAAGAAAATGTGGGGTTTTTTTATAAAATGGAGTACTACTCAGCCATAAAAAATGAGAAATTAGAGATATTTAAAGCTAAATGGATGCACATTGAGGCAATACTCTTAAGTGAAATAAATAGGACACACATGTGTAAACACCATATAGTTTCTCTAGTGTGAGAAACTAAAAGTGTAAATAAGGACTAAAAGGTATAATAGACAATGTGAAATAGGAAGAAAAGGGGCAAAGGGGAAGGGGAAGTGGGAGGTCTGGGGGAAAAGAAAGAAGGGAATGGAATTAATATGAGAAAATTAAGAAATGGAAACAAAGTCTTTGTAAATAGAGAGGGATGGAGGGGTTGAAGGGAGGGCAGTGGAAGCTGGAAAAATCAAAATCAAGAGAGATTATGGAAAGGTGCAAATTTCCAATGATGAATGTCATTATATTGTATACCTAAAATGTACCAATAAAATTACATTTTTTAAAAAAGAAAATTAAGGAAATATTCTTAACTTAAAAGCGGTATCTCTTTTTGAACACGTTGGTATCTTTTAAAGTGTTTTGCACATGGTCACCAGTAAGTGAATGGCACTTTGGATGAACCTACACTCCATGACAACAGAAACTCTGCCACTTGTCTTTACTTCTCTATTTCTGGCTCATAACATAAAGCCCAGTTCTTATGGTTTGTGACTAGCTGTCCCCTCAAAGTGTAATACAAATGAGGTAGGACCTTTTCAGACGTAGCTGGATCTAGAGTGTGTGATGCTGGAACTGATTCATGTTCCATGCTAGGCTCAAGGGCATTAAGATTAAGAGTGAGTGCTACCACCCTAAGTAGCCTGGATAAGATAAAAGGGGAAGAAAGATGCTATTAAGCTTCCCTTGTTGCTTTTGCTACTGTGTGGGCATCAGGTACTGTTTCTCCTCCGCAGTGCCCCTCTACCAAGTGCCACTCTGCCTTGGAGCCAGCCAGTTATGGACTGAAACCTCTACAAACTGTGAGTTAAGTAAACCCTTTGCCTTCAACTTTGTGTGTTGGATATTTTGTCTCAGCAAGGAGAGAAAATTAACTGAGACACTAGTGCTTAATAAATATTTGTTTAATGAATATATACAGTTTTCATGATAGTGAAATGCTGATTATTATTTTTTAAATGGAAAAAAATCACATGAAATTCTTCAGTAAAAAAAGTTTTGTGATAGGTTTAGTCCCATAGCAATGAGTGGCAATTTATTTATGTGATAATTTCTTAAAAGAATTGTATCATACTAAGGACAGTCTGTATTTTGTAGATCTATATCTACCTCTAATTCTAGAAAATTCTTATTCACTATCTCTTTGAATTCTTCCTATTTCTTTATTTTCTCTTTCTAGATGCATGTTAAATATATGTGGGAGCTTGTCATTTAGTTTCCATCTTTAACCTATCATGTGTTTTATCTTTTTCTCTCTTTTCACCATATTTTGATGAGTTTTCTTGTTTCTGTTAGTTCATAATTAGTGTAACTATCTCATCTACTCTTTAACATATTAAGTGGTAAATTAAAATAATAATATATTTTTCATTTTCAGAAATTGTCTTTTTTTCAACCCACTTGCTTTGTTTTATATCTTATTATGTTATCATATTTTTATTTCCATCGCCCTTTGGATTGTACTTTTAAAGAAAATTATATGAATCTCAGCAATGCATTTGAAGCTCTTGCAGGACTTAAATGTGATTTTGTCACCTCCCACGACACTCCTGGCCTGTGTAGTCTAATGGCCAACTGGAAGCTTTTCCATTTGTTCTGCTCAGTGCCCCTGGGGCTGCACTAATGGGCATTATCACATCGAGTTTCTCAACAGCTCAACATTATCTTTTTCAACTCTGAATAAAATAAAGCCCAGCTTAGACCTACAAATTCCCAGAGGTGATTTTTTTCTTCCTCACACAACCAAGACTATGTCAGATAGTTTTTCTTATAGCCTATTTTTGCTGGTAAATATATACACTTTTTCTTAGTCTATCTTTTTACTAAGTGCTATGATTCTGAATTTATATGAAGTTAGTGGCTTTCTCATCTCATGGAGCTCACATTTTTGTCTTCCATCCTCAAGGGGAGATGAAACCTGGTCACTAAATCCAGCAAATGCCACTACTGCTCAGCTATGTGGTTTGCAGCTTCCTCTTAAGAGGGATTTTCCTTTTCTATCTTTAAAACACAGCCATGTGAAGTGTCTTACATTACATTTTGCCTAGCAACATTTTTAGAAGGATATTGAGATATCCTGATGGATCATACTGCTAAAAATAGAAGTCCTGCAAGCTATTTTTAACTCTCCTTTGTTATTTCACTCTTGATCCTGGCACACATTCATTGTCCTGGCTGCCACTTTCATGTGAGATGAAGGCAAAAGAAAGATGACAGATGAACTGTTCTCTTCCCAGATGCTGCTGCAGGACATCTGCACTCCAGTCAAGGCACCCTTCATCTTCTAGAGGCTTCGTTTGCAGTACTGCTGCTACCTGCACTGCAGGGGAGGACTTAGGTGTCATTGCTGCATCGGTACAGATCCATGCTAATCAGTCTATGTGAATGGTACTGAACCTTTACTTCATCACTCTTTTTACAATGCTATCTGCCTCTCTGGTGTACCCTTGACTGGCATCCTTCTTTAAGTCAAGAACATTTTCCTTGATGAAAAGCTTAACATCTCATACAACCAAGTAGTGTAGAAGCACTCATGTCAAGACTGGGCCGACGGAGGAGGAGGACAGACTCTAAGTCTTTCAAAAACAAATAATACATCCCTGTTTTCAAGCACTTATTTTTTCCCAAACCAGTTTCCAATGAAAGACTATGTTTCTTCTTGTTTAAATGGAAGCTATGTGCTTTAAAGATGTGAAAATGAGAAAAGAAAAGTCCTTAAAAACATCTTCCTGAATGATAATCTCCCACAGCATTCAGTTGCCCCATGTTCCTGATAAGTTAAAAATCAGTGGCAATTATTTTCACAGAGGAAAGAGGAAAGGTGACTTAGAAAGAATATGACAAATGCTTAGAGAAATCTGTATATTTATCTTATTCTTAAGCCTACTCTTTTCAACTCCCACTCTCTTCATATTTACGGACAAAGGAAAAGGTGAAGAGAATTTTAAAGGCCGCATGATGCACAGGCTGATTAAAAGCAAAAGCCACATCTGCTGACAATTGACAAAAGATCATTTATTTAATTGGACTCCAAGTGACAAAAAGGTGAGATGATTATCAAAGAGATGACTCCTTTGTTCCAGCCTCACTGTTTTAGTCATTTCAAATAAAGAGGGAACCTTTTCAATTTCCCTAGGTTGTCAGCCTGAAGAGGTTTTTCAGTATTAATCCAGGTAATCAGGATCAAGAATCCTGTTTGCCTCCTTCACAGAAGGAAAAGATTATGGGCCACTGAAATGTAAGTGGTAGAAATGCTGAAGGTATTACCTCTACACCATGCCAATGAGACACAGGGAAGAAAATAATCAGTCTGTACAGGTTGGCTCATCCATTCTTATTCAGAGTTTTAAAAATCACAGTTCAAATAAGAAACCTCCAACTTCTTCACTCTCATTAGAGTAACCAGTAAAAGAGTTTAATTTACAACTGCTAGAATTGTGACCAAGGAGCATAAGGGTTCTGTTATAGAAAAATGGACTCTGCAGACAAACATGTATTCATTTTCTTTGTGACTGATATATGAGAGAGAGAGAAATGAATTTAAGTTTACCAAGAGCATCTAATTCATGTGATACAATGAATTAAATATTTTATTCCTGGGATAATTCTGTGATAAGAAGAAATTCTTCATAAGTCTAAATCACTTGGGAAAACTATCATTTATGTCTGGAAAATTTCTGTGTTTGATTTAAAAGTAAAAATGAAATGAAACTTCAACTCCATGTGAAAATGATACAGTGTTCTCTGTTTAAAGCTCCAACTGCCATTGGCCATTCTGAGCAAAAATGGTCTCCATCAAGAGAATGCCTAAGTGGCTCAGGGCAGACGCATCACCAGCAACTTCCATCAGATAAGAGGTCCCTTTAGAAAAAGGGAAATCATTCTGTGACCCCCTTTATGACAGATGATGCTTTTCACCTTGTTAAAGGACTCTACTTCTACAGGATAGATTTGGATTAGATTTGGAGAGACTAAAAGCAAGATGGAAGCAAATGGAGATTTTTCTTTTGAAGATTTATACTACTGTCAGACTAAATTTTAGCTAAACAATAATGGACAAATTCAGTCTACTCTGGAGAGGTGGCAAGAACACGCTCGCCAGGCTGTGGGAGAGGACAGTGACATGGCACAGCCAGATAGAAGCAGCTGGCACACTTTGACTCGCCAGCCACTCTGTTCTGGATGAGCATAGGTCTGGGAAGACATGAGTCCCCAACGTTGCCCACAAGACTTGTGTCCACAGGAGAGATGGAGAATTCTCAGATGGTGGACAGATTGGGCCAAAGCATAGAGTAGCTCTCCACTAAGGGGGCTGCTCTGCAAGTGACCTTTGGAACCGTCTGCAGGAGGAGAGGCCAGATGGACACTCTTGCCAGTTCAGTACTGCCTCTCAGAACATCTCGTGTTTATATTTAAAAAGGGAGAACACCCATGTTTGGAGGGACCCAGTGGATAGGAACCCCCTGAGCAGGGACTCACTGGGCATGGACCTGGACTCTGAGCATAAATTCCACATACTGGAAGAACATCTTCCTTTGACCTCAAAGAACCTGTTGCTGTGCAGTATACTACTGATATGGGATTCCTGGTTGGCAGGAATATACCAACAAGCCACATTTGAGACCAAAATAATGATTTCATTGTAAATATATTCTATAGGATGAAACTCGAAGAAGGCAGAAAACCTGGGGGTTCAGTGCAGGCAACGTGTCAGCTCTGCAAGGACCCAGAAAGAGATCATTGATCATTTTTCTCTTCCCTCCCAGCATGGAAAGGCCATTGCAGTGGGCAAAAGTAATTTTACACACAAATCTACCAGTCTCAGAAGGATAAAACGTAACCTGTCTGGTGAGTTCACCCACTAGAGCCCTCCTGAGATCACTTTTGAATCAGACCCAGGTATGCTAATTCCTGACAACCATTAAACTGGATTCAAAGCTCTGTGATCTGTCGCTTAATATGTCCAACCTTCTAATGGAGTAAGCAAGAAATTTCCAAGCTATGTCTCATAAAACTTCAAGTATTTCCTGAAAGGAAAAGTTTCTACATCAAAAGTATCTTCAAGATTCTGGACATAGTATCCCTCCCTTAGAGGGTCAAATGTGTGTTAGGATACTGAAAGCTCTGAGGAATCCAGAAACAAAATAAGATTAAGTTCATTTAATTCAATGATTGCCAAACTTATCTGAGCACTGGACTCTTTATGAAGCAACTAATAAAAGCTCTTAGATCTCCACTGATCATAGCTTAATAGACAGTAGTCAAGCAGGGGTGAGCACCATTTATATACTGCTCAACACTCAGAAACTCAGCCGTTTCCCATTAGCTCATGGCGTTTGCTTTTCTGTTCATTCATAAATTATTGCTCCAAGTAAACTATATGTCACACCGTAATGGTTGCTAGATATTACATAGGTAAATAGAATAGATATGCATTCAGCCATTTGAGGGTGGTAGCAGACAGTAACCAGTTACCAGCAAGTTTAATGATGAAAATAAAAAGACCAAAGAAATATGGTCAGAGAAGCCCTGGAATGAAGACTCATCTTGAGGTATAGGATAAGAGCAACCATGAAAAAGCTAGAAACAAAGTCTGCTTTATATTTTAGCAGAACAACTAAAGTTGTGTGCCCTTTGGCGGAACATTATTTTTGTTCTCCATACTGGAAACCTATAACTGAACTGGTACTGGTTATAAGGAACTTACAGCAATGAAAGACTTCCAAATTCAAAAAAGCTATCTTCTTGCTCTTCTATAATTATAGAATTATAACCTAGAAATTTCCCTTAATATAAATTTCTTACATTTTCCTGTGTTTTTTCTCATCCTATTGATTAAATTCTTGTTTTATAGGAAATGACCTAGAGATAGTAAATGAGGGCAAAGACTATGTATCTGTCTTAATCACTATCCGGCCAGATAAGAGATGCTGGAAAACTATTTTTTCAAAATGAACAAAATAATTTATTTTTACAATGTGCCTTGGTCCCCAAGAGGCAATCTGAACATATCATGGAATCTACTATAAATATCTTCCTGGGTGATATAATCTTCATGTTTTACTTTGTTTTTAAGTATGAAAGGTTTGTGTGTATCGATTAGGGACACACAATAGAATTGGTATAAACATTTTTTACATGATTTAATATCTAACATTGGTCAAATGAGAATGAGGAGCTGTTGGTCAAAGGACACAAAATTCCAGTTAGAATGGAAAAATAAATTCAAGAGATCCACTGCACGAAACTGTGACTGTAACTTATGACAATGTGTTGCATTTTTGAAAATTGCTGAGAGAGTAGATTTTAAGTGCTCCCACCACACACAAAAACTACGTGAAATAAAGTATATGTCAATTAGCTCTGTCTCACAGTCTATGCATATTTTAAAACATGTTATACATAAAAATACATAAAATTTTAACTTTTAGTTTGAAAATAACAAATAAATGAATGAACAGAACAAAAAAATGCATCAAGCAGTATTTCAAAGCTGAGGTGACGACTTCATGCATGCATTCCATTCTTTAAGCATAAAGAGATTTTTAAGGCAATTTATGCGAATCAGCAGTCTTTAAGCTTAAGGTTATAACCTGCATTTATGTTATGAAAACAATTCTCTATAAGTATAATATTACTCAACTAACATCTGTAAGGGAAGCAAGAGTTTTTTTCCTCTGCATATAATAGGTTCAGACTGGGACTTTTAGATTACCAAAAGACAGATTAACAAGAGAAAAATATATACATTATATGTATTTTTATGTATACACGGGACAGTTTGCTTGAAAAATGAAGACCCAAAGAATCAAAAGCTTGGAAATCAGGTTGGACAAACAAGAGTAAGTTGTGAAAAAATGACAAGACTAAAGATTTGGACTAAGGCAATTAATTGTGGAAAAGCGACTAGGCAGACACGAGTTTAGTTTAACAAGATTTGTTTTTGTACAGATTCTCTGGGCCTCCATTCCCCAACTCTGACAACAAGAATGCTGTTTTTCCTCCAGGCAATTTTTACATGGGAGTTTTACCTCCTGCTTTCAGGAAGAAGAAGAAGAAGAAGAAGAAAAGTCAGAATGCCCTCCTTGCATCTGCTGTTTCGGAAATGCCTTTCACTCAAAATAATCCTTGTGCCAAAGTGGCAAATTCTGGGGTGGGGGGTGGTACTGGAGATTGAGCCCAGGACTTTTGCACTGAGCTGGATCCCCACACCTATCACTTCCAAATCTTCAACAACCTCCTGGATAAAAAGGATCTGGGAAAATGAGGCCAAGTTGCAATGAAGTTAAGGATGACTGAATCAGATGGAAGAAAGGACACTAGTGAGGTTTGCTGTTCAATGTTTTGTCTTGTTTTTCACATTTCCACAAAATTCACTGTAATCTACAGGGTCACACAGAAAATAGGAATTGAGGGTCATGAATAAAGTGCATGCAAACTGCTAAACCTAAGCAGTAGCAGATGGCTGGATGAGGCACAGACTCGCACACGGCCTGGGAAATGTGGACAGACAGCACTCATGTTGCCTTCAAAACTAAACTGAGAAATTCACAGTCAATTATGGTGACATTTCTCCTCAGCCAAGTAACCAAGTGAATAATGAGAGAATAAACGAGCACTTTGGGGAAAAGATATCTAATAATTAACAAACCACTCTGACATATTAGAATTCAACTTTGCCAAATGATTTAAGTGCTGTCATTTTATAAAGCCAAACAAAAACTAAAGCAAACATCTTGGGATTTTAAAAATTGCTATGCAATAAAATTAAAAACAATTCTGACAAATATCCTCCGTCTAAAGCTTACTTTTTCAGTCTTATGAATGTGAGTGAGCATGTGTGTGAATGTTTCCACACGTAAATTCTATGTGTGTGTACATGTGTGTGTATATAATTTGGTGATCTCTTAGCTGCTGCAGTGGCATTCTTTGTGTTGCATTCTTTTCTTTTGCCTGCATCATATATGGTACAGTCTCCATTTTATCTCTTCATCTCATGACATGCATGTGGTGTTAGTGAGAATATAGATTTAACATGCACTTAGGTGGAATTATATTCTGGAAACCTAGGAATGGCTGAGTACTTTGTTACCAACCTTCTGCATCCCCAATCAGACTCTTTGGGTATATACTATAAAAAAAAACAAATCTGACTCATTTCTGCAGAGAGAGAGCAAATAGCAGGCCTGCCCAAGGTGATCCAGTTACTGGCCAGTCCTCTAGCGTCTTGAAGAACCAAGTGGGAGGTGTAGACTCTGGAGAGGACTCAGAAACCTCTTTGTACTTTGTAACACAAAATGACTCTAATGTCCAGCTAAAAGGGGCCTTTTTCCATCGTACTGACCTGGCATGAATCAGGCTTTTCTTTATTAGGAAAGCTGTTAGAATATATGCACTTACACTGAAACAAAACTGGAAGATGTACAAATAAAATATTAAAAATGACTTTTTTGGTGGTGAGATTTTATTTATATTTTCTATTTTTATGCATTTCTGTATTTTTTAGTGGATATGTCCTATTTTTATAATCAGGAAAGAATTTCTGGGTTTTTTTTAATACTGTTCTGTAATATTGGCTTTCACCTTTAGTTCATGGTCATATTCAAATGATATTCAGTGAATCTCATGAAAGACACAGTTTTTTAACTGGAGTTTTTAACTTTTGATTTGGCAGGCAAACAAGATCTAATTCTCTCATTCAGTATTATTGTGTTATTTCTATCACTGTCACCACTGCATAAGTTCTTTTCTTTCTTTTTGGTACAGGGATAGCACTGAGCTACATCTCCAGTCCTTTTTATTTATTTATAATTTTTTTGGTAGTAACAATAACTTTTACTGAGCACTTATATATGTCACACATTCTAATTTCATTAAAAACAAAGGAATAACTTAAAACTTTCTTTTAAAATTTAGATTAATTTTATTGGTACAATTTAAATATACACAATAATCACGTTCATCAAAGGCCATTTGTACCTGTGCATGGTATATCTTGATTCCTTTTATTCTCCCAATCCTCTCCCTTCCTTTCAACCCCCTCCTTTACAAAAGCTTTGTTTCCATTTTTTTTCTCTCATTTTTGCCTTTTCCTTTCCTTTTCCATCCTCCCTTTCACAGTTTCCCTTTCATTTTGAACAATTTCTTCCTATTTCACATTATCTATTATACATTTTTGTCTTTATTTACCCTTTCAGTTTCTCATACCAGAGAGACAATATAATATTTACCCTTTTATGTCCAATTTATTTCGCTTAAGAGTATAGGCTCAAGTTGCATTGTTTTAGGTATAAATGCCTCAAGTTTATCTTTCTTTATGGCGGAGTAGTAATCCATTCTATAAAAAAAATCCCACATCTTTTTTATCCATTCTTTGGTTGTTGAGCATTTGGGTTGTTTCCAAGCTTTAGCTATTATAAACTGTGCCACTATAAATATGGGTGCATATATATCATTATGATATGATGCTTTTAATTTTTCAGGAAGATACCCAACCAGAGTCTTGCTAAGTCACTTAGTTGCCCAGAATGGGCTGGAACTTGCAATCCCCCTATGCCAAGTCTTCCATAATGCTGATATTAATCAGCATGTGCCACCATGCCTGGCTATAATTTCTCATCTTTTATCTTAGTAATAGTAGCTAGTTATATTAATTAAAACCAATGTACAATTTTAAAATATTTTCCAGAAAACAAAGAGCGGGGCTTTTTTTTCTTTTCTGGTACCAGAAATCGAACTCAGGGCCTCATGCTTGCCAGACAGGTGATGTGCTGCTGAGCAACATCCCTGGCCCTCCAGAAAACAAAAGAAAAAATTTATTTTTCCACTTATCTGTCATGAAATTTGTCTCTTTATTGACGCACACAGGGTTTACAGAAAAATGAGTGAAAAAACTCCCCTGTCCCAGGGCACTGCAATCTAGTGAGAGACACTAATAAATTGGCCATCATAATCACACACTCATACACACACACACACACACACACACACACAGGCACACATGTACACAGCCACAATGTCAGGAAAAACAAAAAGAAACTGCAGAGATGATATTTAAACTTACTCTTAAAGAACAAGAGAGTTCACCTAGCACTGTAGATGGAAGTGTTATGGTTTAAATGTAAAAATGGTTTAAATGTGAAAGGTCCCCCCATCTCACTGCACTCAGAGGTGAGGGGAAATAGGTGTGCTATACTCGTCAGTGGTTTGATCTATTGATGATCCACAGCTGGATGTGCAGTTAAGTGCTGGAATCTGCTGACAGGTCACTGGCCACAGCGGTGGCGGGGACCCATGAAGGTATACGCTTGTCACTACCTCAGGAATATTCCCTTCTCTCTCTCCTCACCGAAGCTGCCATGGGATGAGCAGCTTTCCTCTGCCATGCCCTTCCACCGTGCCATTTCTGCTTTGGAGCCAACCAACCATGAGATGAATCCTCTAATAACTGAGCCAAAACAAACCTCTCCTCCTTTAAGTTTTGCATGCCCAGTATTTTGTCCAAGCAACAGGAAAATGACTAAGACAGGGAAGAAGTGAAAAGATCTGCCCAGCAAAAGTCCGACGATTCTCAGTTATGAGGCTGCAGTGAGGCTTTCAGGACATCTCCACTAATTCAGAGTGTTTGCAACATAGAGTACACAGAGTACTGTGAGTACAACAGAAGATGAGTGTGGGATGGAGGTCACCAGGGTTTTACAAATCTACTTTGAAGAGATTTATTTAACTCTTTAGCCAATGGGCAGCCAGTAAACACTTACAAAGTTAGAAATATCAAAGTTACTTTACACTACACATCCAAATTCAATAAATCCAGTTTTCCTCCCAAACTGCCTCTTTTCTGGTGTTCCATATTCCAGAGAACTGCATCATCATTCCTGTTGTCTCTTAAGCCAAAAATATATGCAGCATCCTTGACATTAAGTCTTCCTAATCATCTTTGTGTCCATTTTGTCTCCAAATCACCACTAAAATGTCTCCCCAACCCATCAGTTCATTTCTCTTCCATTTTCATTATCCTGGTCCAGGTTGCCATCTGAACTATGATGGTAAAGACCTATTTTACTTCCTCACAGGCAACCATTTCTCCTCCAGTCAGATGTTTACCTCAAAACCAGAGCTAGCTAAAATGCAAATTGAATCCTGCCTGTACTATGTTTAAAGACTATTGTTGAAAACTTAAAAGTGGCCAGTAAGAACCTGTGTAGTTGGACCCTTGCTACCTATCCCAGCTTTCACAATCATTCTCTTGACTTCTACCAAGCTGGTTTTCTCTCAGCTCTTCAGACATGTCAAGCATCTGTCCCAGCATCCCCACCCGTGACCCCACTCTTATGACATATGCTGCTTCCTCTGTCTGGATTAACCTACCTCCCCTGTCTGTGTATTGTCCCTCTGTCTTCTGTTGTCACTTTCACTTTCGAAGCCTAACCTTTCCTGGCATCACAAGAAAGTCAAGTTTTTTTCTTATATATTCATATCTTCTTTGATATAGTGACTTGACTGTATGTCCTTCTATGAACATTCCTTCTTATCATTATTGTATTTCTGCCATGTAATGGTTTTCAATAAATCTTTTTGAGTAAATTAATGAACAACATTAACAATTTATTTTTTAAAAGTTCATTCTGATAGCAACATAAAAATGAAATTTACATGAATATGATAAAAGGCAAAGCGACAGTTAAGAGATAAGCTTGGTAATCATCCAGAAAGGCTGGTCATTTAGGAATACAGAGGACAGAACAGAGCTGAACCCAATGGAGAAGTAGAATCTTCATTTAAGGGAAAAAATAAGACCCAAGATGCATTATGTAAAGGTACAAGTCCCAATGAGAAATGTAATTGTGCTGTATACCTACAATGTACCAATAAAAGAATTTAACAAAACAAACAAACAAAAAAAACCAGAATAAGTTCTCAGAAAAAAAATGCAGTCCCTGCTAATGTGTTCACTTTGGACCAGTCAAATGGGAAGACACGTGAAATCCCAAAGGCAGGTACAGTAAGTGTCTGGATTTCAGGAATGAGAGCAAGAATTGTGGGTTTGGATTCACCAGTGCGTAAATGACAGCTGAAGAATGAATGAGAGGCCTGTTGCAGGTTGAAATACTGCCTATGGTAATGGCCTTTCTTCTGGCACAGTCCTGAGGTGACAGGCACAGAGCACCACACAGCAAGAGACAGGGAGCACATGCACTCTTCTCCTCTGTCTCCCTCTTATAAAGAAGGCAGTATTCAATCATGGGGGCTCCACCCTGATGAGCTCATCTAAACTTAATCGCCTCCCAGAACCCCGCCTCCAGACTTCATAGTCAGATTGATTTCTACTTGTGTTTTCAAAGGGGACGGATGATGTTCAAACCATTATAGTGTCCACTGGGGGTCAGACAGACCTCTTTCCACTGTAATCATTCAAGAACTCAGGGTGGCTGGCCAGTCTCCACCTCAAATGTGGACAGTTACAGTGTCTCAAGGAGGAGAGTTCCAGAAAACTTCCTATGGCAAGAAGATGCTGTGGCTTGTTAGAGGCCAGTGTCCCTCTTCCTCATAATTTATTGGCTAAAATACATGACGTGTATATATTCACAAAATTATACTGATGAAAATAAAAAGACCAAAGAAATATGGTGTTTTAAGGAGCTTATTCTAGATAAATAGAATAATATTTTTTCTCTATTTGGGGGAGGCAGTTCAGAGAGGAAGGGAGATTTCAGAGCCTGTGTATTTTAAAAGTATCTTTCATGAAATTTAATATAATTCCTACTTTTACTTCCACCCCCTTTGTTGACCCATGATCTAAGGAGTTTGGCTTGACTTCTTTGAGGATGGGAGATAACTATGATTAAAGTGTTACTAACAGCTTCAAGAATGTGTCAACTCTGAACAAACAGAGGTTTTTGTGTTTTAAGTATTTTTTTTCTCATCTATGTGTCAGATTCATTAGAAAAGATAGCCAGTATAGAAGAGTCTTAGGTCACAATGAATTTCTGAGAGAATTTAGCAGTGCAGTAATCTATGTCAAAGGAATGGGAAGAGCAAAGCCATCTTTCTAATTTTCAAGTAAGAATTTGACGACTTTGCTATGGCAACTCTATGTTTTCTCTTTTAACCATCCAAATGTAGCCACTTAGCTCTATACACACAAGTGTAGGGATTTACAGGGTGCTTTGTAAGACCCAAGAATGTGTCTATTATGAACCTTTTGCAGAAATTTCCCTTTCACATAGTGTACTTCTGTGAATGGGCTCATCTTCTTAAATGTGAGAAAGGATTAGGGCCATTCAGAGCACTCTGCAAGATGTCTATTAGGGATGCAAATGTGCAGGATATGGACAAAAACAGTAGTTCCACTTGTGAAACATTTGGGTTTGGGGAATTTAACTTAGAGAGAGAGCCCTGTAACTTTCTACTTGAGAAAAGGTTTCTAATTCTTCATATCTGCATTTTCCCTGACTCCATTTCCTCTCCCATCCCCAGATGTGGCTGTGTATTTAGTCCTTGGTGTTCTAACTTTTTTGCTGTACACTGTTTGACATGGAGCTCTCATCCAATTTCTTAGCTTCCCTATTGGCTCTTTCCTATTGATTTCCAATTTACTTCTGCTTCTCTGAGGTTTAATCCAACATCTTTAACTGCCTGCTAGTCATTTTTGAAAATTCAGACGTAAGATGTCGAAAATCAAGGCTGTCATCTTATACCTACTCCTACCCACAGAAATATCTTATATCAATGGCAATGAACTCCTTCCTGGTGTCAGTCTTCACTAGCACTATGTTGATTCCTTCACATAGTAACCAAGTGGTATTAACTCCCCTCCTCACCCTGTTTCTCAAATCTGCCTTATCCATCAGCATTTTCTTATCCTCACTAGCTAATCCCTTTGTCAGCTGATGCCCAGGGTTCATGGATTTCTTGCTCTCTAGCCTAAGCCAGGCTCTCAGTACCACTGCTCAATATGTTAATCACCCATAGATGAATTACCACTGACCTCTCTGCAGCTCTCTTGCACATCCTGTGTCCCTCGTTCTTTCCAAACGAGATTGAGAACCCTCATCACAAGCACCTTCAGCTCCCTATTCTCATTTCCAAATAAGCATTTGTATTACCTCCAGCATACCACTTCCTCTGGGTCCTGAATGCTGGTTTTGCTCCCTTTCTTCAGAATTTTATTCCATCATTTATTCTCTGTAGTTCACCTATTTCCACTAGTGCCATTTCCCGCATCTATAAATATGTTCAGATCTTATTCTATAGTTTGAATAAGAGTCCCCCAAAGGCCCACGTGTTGAAGGTGTGGTCACCAGCCCATGGCACTACGGAAAGGGGTGGAAAGTTTAAGAGGTAGCATCCAGGGGGAGGAAGTTAGGTGTCTGGAGGTGAAACCTTGAAGAAGTTATTGGGGCCCTACCCCTTCCTCTTCCTCTTTCTCTCTCTCTTTCAATTCCCAGCTGCCAGGAGGTAAGCAGCTTCTTCTGTCACAAGCTCCCACCATGACACACTGTGCTGTCACAGACTCAACTGGTTGCAGACGGAAACCTTTAAAACCAACAGGTAGCTGGAATAAACCTTTCTTCATTATGAGTTGATTACCTCAGTTATCTTAGTTACTTTCTCATCGCTGAGACACAATACCCAACACCTACAACTGTAAGGAGGAAAGGTTATTTTGGCCCACAATATGTAGGGGTTTCAGTCCAATCATTGGCTGGCTCCCAGGTGGCATGGCAGAGGGACATGGCAGAGGAGGCTTGCTCATGGCATGGCAGTGGGAAGCAGAGTGATCAAGGAAAGTGGGAAGGAAATAGACCCTTTCAGGCCACGCCCCCAGTGATCCACCTCCTCTAACCAGGCTTCACCTCCCAAATCATCAGTGCACTAATCCACTGATGACCTCCAGCCCCCATGATCCAATCACCTCCCCAAAGCCCCACCTATGAGTTCATGAGGCTTTGGGGGGTCATCTAGATATAAATTACAATATCAGACATATGAGAAGTTGACTAATATATCTTGCATCTCCTGAAAAAATTAAAAAATGTATCTATTTTAGCTGTATTAGCTATATTAGGTCTGTCTTTAATATCTGAGACAAATTTTGTAATCAAATTATCTCTGTAGACTTTTAAACTCAATGTTTTCTTCACCTACTTAATCATTTGGCAATGTTTGACCAGCAATTGCAATAATAATGAAACCACATTTTCAAGGTTGTCAATATTCTCCTCATAGCGAACTCACTCACCTATTTTAGTTATCTTTTCCCTGACCACACTGTGTGAACATTTAACTCTCTACCTCTTTCAACTCTCTTGTCTAGTTTCCCTGACACTGTCCTCACTGTTAGACAGGTCTTTTTTCTACTCTTGTTACTAAAAAAAAAAAAAAAAAAAAAAAATCAAGGTTTTATCAGTTCTCTAATAGGCTGTCTTCATGGCTCCTCAAGTTTCTTTTTACATCCTTTTATTTTCCTTATCATCTGTGCCTTTTTCCTTATTACTTCTGTTATTGCTAGGTTTCTTTCATTCCTATAGAAATGGATCTCTAATTTTTTGTTTTCCATCCAAATCCTTTTCCCATACATCAGTCATTCATTCATTATCTATGCATTTCCAAACTTTTATATGTCTAAAATCAAATTCATGGTCTTCATTAATGGCCTCCATTTCCTAGATTCCTTTTGTCTTTAATGTCCCAGAATTTGTCCAGTTCCCCGTTTACTAAAAATGTTCTTTTAACCTTTACTATGGTCATACTGTGTCAGTCTAAGAATCTAAGCAGAAAGCTAGAAACTACTCAAATTATTATAAATGAATAGTTAATACCGTAAATGGCTACACAGGTGATGGAAGACCTGAGACGCTGTGCAGGGTTTCTCAAGTTACTTTTGCAGCTCTAACAAAATACTAGACTGGGTAGTGATAATTGACAGAAATTTATTTCTCCCAGTTCCAAAGGCTGGGAAGTCCAAGATCAAGATGCCAGTTTGTTCAGTGTTTGATGAGGCCTTCCTCTGTTTGCTTCCAAAATTGCCACCTGCTGCTGTACGCTCTGGAAGATATTGATTATGTTCCATTCTTTTATGGTAGGAAATGAAGGGTAAAAGGGGCTGAAACTAGTTTCCTCCAGCTCTTTTGAAAGGTACTTAGAGATTCAGAAGGGTTTTGCCCTTGTGATTTAATCTTGTCTCAAAAGGCCCTGCCTTTAATTCTACCCCAATGGAGATTATGTTGGAATATGTAAATTTTGAAGGACAATCAGACCATCAGACCGCAGCACAGAGGATAGTGAGGCAACAAATAGATTGACAGCAGTTAACCTTGTCTAGAAGAATGAGGAGAGGAGATTTTGAAAGAAAAACAAGTATTGAAGAGCACCCAGAAGAAGCTGGAACCATGACATAAGCTATAGCAACTGAGAAAATGCAGCTGCTGCCAGACCTGCTGCTCTGGTCAAGAAGAAAAGATGAGAATTATCTTTGCATTATTGTTTCTTTTTGTCTACCATCTTCTACTGGCCAAACCAATTGAAACCCAATAGTTCTTACGAGTTGGAAACCCAACCACAGAAGGCATTCTCAATCCAATCACACCATAAGGAGCAGAATTAGAGTTTAAAAAGCATCTAATCAAAAAACAGGCCATATATGGATCACTCTGCATCCATTCTTGCCCTTCTACCAGATTTTTATTCACAACACCATCAAACTTACACTAATATACTACAGCTATTCTTTGTAGAATGTTGTTCTTATACTCAAAGTAAAGAGACACAAAGGCCCATCAGTCCCTATATCAGTCTCAGTAACTCACAAACTGTACAAGATATGCAGTCACCTATATCTATTTTGAATTTGACTTTTCATTAGTCTAGTGACTTGTGAGATCACTTGTAAAATTTAGCAGTACAGGGACAGGAAAATAATATCCATAATTGCTTCAGGCTCCTCTCTGTATCTGATGCCAATACCATAGATTTTGTGGTGTGTGTGTGTGTGTGTGTGTGTGTGTGTGTGTGTGTGGTATAGTGTGGGGAATCAAATACAGGGCTTCCTTTATGCTAAGTAGCGGCTCTACCACTGAGCTAAACCCTAACTCCTAATATTTTTAACATTGCAGCTTTATTGAGATGTAACTCACACACCACAACATTCGGTCATTGATAATATATAATTTAATGGTTTTCATTATAGTTACAGAGTTGGGCAGCTATTATCACAGTTTCAGATTTTCATCACTTTCGTGGTAAACCCTGTGCTCAGTAACTGTCATGCTCTATTGTTAAAGACCTCCCCACTTTGTCTCTTTGAAGATCAATTCATGACCAAGCTATTCCAGCTTTTAGAAATTACTTCCAATTATGAAATCTGAAGCAGGTTGATTCCCCATAGTGCTATTCATCTTTTTATGCATGTGCTCCTTCTCTCCTATTAGATTATAACCCTCTTAAGAACGAGACACTTGTCTTGATTGAAGAGATGGAAAAAATATTTAGAATTGTAGCTGCTTCATTGAATTTAATCCTCTTTCCTTTGTGATTTGATTAACTTATGTTACTGTGAACTTTTCCCCTAACAGAAATTTTTTCCTTAATCATTTTTCCCAAGAAAATAATTCAAAACTGGAATAGATTTAATCAGAAAATCTAAGGAGTTCATTAAAATACAAAAATAGAATAGTTGAGAAAAACACATCAAAATTACTTATTATCCTCATCTACTGTCAATATGCATTTAAAATATGCTAGAAATATTAATGTGTCTTTTATTCCAGCATTACAACAGTGTCCTTTCAAATAAAAGGTAATGCTAACCGACAGGGGAAATAAAATACATTTATTTCCCCTAATAAATGTTAAATTTACAAATTAAGCATGCTGTTATATCTAGTGCACTGGTTAATCAATTATTTTAAATGCGTAACTATTTATATGTGTCTCAGATATGTATAAGTATATACCTTTAAGTCTTACACATGAAACTGCACACTAGAGAAATTAACATTTTTAAAATTTTTCCTTATTTTTAGGAGATATCACACCTGTAAATAAGTAAGCTTTTCTTTCTACACCTCTCTATATTTTCTTTCCCTTCTTTCATTCTTTCCTTATCCTTTCTTTTTTTCTTCTTCTGTCTTCTGTTCTTATGTCTCTCTTACTCTTTCCATTTTCCTTAGGAAGACATTGGTACAATTCATTTGTTAACCAAGAAAATTAAGATAACTATAAACCAGTATGGAGATTCCTCAAAAAACTAAAACCAGAAATTCCATATGACCCAGCTACTCCTCATCTAGGTATCTTCCCAAAAGAGTTAAAGACATCATATTACAGAGCTACATGCATACCCATGTTTATAGCAGCACACCTAATAGCTACATCTTGGTAGCAGCCTTTATGTCTGTCAACAGATGAAAGACTACTACTCTTCCTTAAAGGAAGATAAACTTGTGTCACGTGTAGGACAATGAATGCACTTTGAGATCTAATGTTAAGTGAAATGAATCAGACACACAAATTTAAATATCACATGTTTTCTCTTATGTGAGAAACCCAAATTATATATAAAAAGCAAAGCATTATAATACTTTATTTACTTATAATACAAGTAAAATATCCCTCTTTGCTTTTCATTCTAGACATACTCCAGTCATGACTTATTAAATATTCCTGAATTATTAAATATTTCTGGCCCTCCATCTCTCCAGTGTGGGGAAGGAGTATAATTTTGTGAATATATACACGTCATGTATTTTAGCCAATAAATTATGAGGAAGAGGGACACTGGCCTCTAACAAGCCACAGCATCTTCTTGCCATAGGAAGTTTTCTGGAACTCTCCTCCTTGAGACACTGTAACTGTCCACATTTGAGGTGGAGACTGGCCAGCCACCCTGAGTTCTTGAATGATTACAGTGGAAAGAGGTCTGTCTGACCCCCAGTGGACACTATAATGGTTTGAACATCATCCGTCCCCTTTGAAAACACAAGTAGAAATCAATCTGACTATGAAGTCTGGAGGCGGGGTTCTGGGAGGCGATTAAGTTTAGATGAGCTCATCAGGGTGGAGCCCCCATGATTGAATACTGCCTTCTTTATAAGAGGGAGACAGAGGAGAAGAGTGCATGTGCTCCCTGTCTCTTGCTGTGTGGTGCTCTGTGCCTGTCACCTCAGGACTGTGCCAGAAGAAAGGCCATTTCCATAGGCAGTATTTCAACCTGCAACAGGCCTCTCATTCATTCTTCAGCTGTCATTTACGCACTGGTGAATCCAAACCCACAATTCTTGCTCTCATTCCTGAAATCCAGACACTTACTGTACCTGCCTTTGGGATTTCACGTGTCTTCCCATTTGACTGGTCCAAAGTGAACACATTAGCAGGGACTGCATTTTTTTTCTGAGAACTTATTCTGGTATTTTGTTTGTTTGTTTGGTTAAATTCTTTTATTGGTACATTGTAGGTATACAGCACAATTACATTTCTCATTGGGACTTGTACCTTTACATAATGCATCTTGGGTCTTATTTTTTCCCATTCCTAGCCCTCCCTTCACGCCCTCCACCCTTCCCTATTTACAAAGACTTTATTTCCATTGTTTCCATTTCTCATCATTTTTTCCTTTCCCTTCTTTCCTTTCCCCTGCCCCTCCCACTACCCCTACCCCTTTGGACCTTCTCTTCCTATTTTGCATTATCAATTATTCATTCTAATCATTGGTACATTTTGATGTTCCTCATACCTTTTATACAAACTACATAATTTCACTTACGTAATAACCCAAGACCTAGATTTTTGTATCCCTGTTTTAGACTCCAAATCCCAAGGAGTAAAAAGGTGGTAAAGGAGATGAGGAAAGGGCAGTGTGAGAAGCAGAGGGAGAACAATGAGAGCCAAGGAGAAAAGGAAGGAAAACCTATATGGAATGCTACTGCAAAGTTAAAAGAGTTGGAAATAAAGTGATTCCACTGCTTTGCAATCAGAAAGTCACTGGTAACTTTAGGAAGAGCATCCATACGCTGAGAGGGAATACATAGAGGAGACTTAAGAGGTGAAGAGAGTGAACATGAAAAAGTCAAGAACTTGAGTGACAATCAACAGAAGGAAGAAGATAAAGTCTTAGCTGGACTTTCAACTCAAGGTTGAAAGGCTTAATATGCACACTGTTTTGTTTGAATACTTTGTTGACAAAGTGTGACATGAACGCAACTTTAAAGTACATCTACCCTAAGTAAACCAAAAATACACGAAGACGATGTAATCGACACATTTCCACAATTATCATCGACACTGTGGCTCAACATATACACTTGGTGATACATAAACAATTTAGGCTTCTATCGGCTCAAAAATTTATCATTTCTTTATGGTAAATACATTCAAAATCCCAGATGACAGAATTTCATTCCTTTTATGGCTCCATAGTATTCCTTTATGTATATGTACCACATTTTCTATATCCATTCAGAAATTAATTGACACTTAAGTTTGTTTCCATTTCTTAGCTACTGTGAATAGTGCTACAATGAACAAGGGAGTGCATATGTCTTTTCCACTGATTGGTTTCATTTCCTTTGGATATACAGTCAGCAGTGAAATTCCCGGATCATATTGTAGTTCTCTTTTAAATTTTTTGAGGAACTTCCACATTTTTTCCACAACAGTAGGTAGGTTACATTCCCATGGAAAATATGCAAGAGTTCTCTTTTCTCCACATTCTCACTAGTGCTTATACATTGTCTTTTTTAAAGTAGCCATTCTTATTAAGGTAATATTTCACTGGATTTTGAGTTTTACTACCTTGATGATTAGTGATATGGAGGTTTTTTTTCTTATACTTGTTGGACTTCCTTATGGTTTCTCTTCAGAAAAGTCAATTTGGGTCTATTGCTCACTTTTTTAAAAATTAAGTTATTTGGTTTTGTTAATATTTGTGTTTCTTAATTATTCTACATGTTAGTCCCTTGTCAATGTATAGCTTGCAAATATTTTTTCCCATTATGTAAGTTGTTTCTTTATGCCTTTGATTGTTTCCTTTGCTAGGTAGAAGCTCTTTAGTACATCCTCATTTGTCTATTTTTGCTTTGGATTCCTGTGTGTTGGGGTCTGAAATCTTCACCCATACTAATGTCCTAAAGCATTTCCCCTGTGTTTTCTTCTAGTAGTTTCACAGTTACAGGTCTTGCATTTAAAATTTTAATCCATTTTGAGTTGATTTTTGTAACTGCTAAGACCCAGTTTCATTTTTTATATCTGTAGTCCAATTTTCCCACCATGTTTTATTGAAAAGGCTGTCCTTTCTTCATTGTGTGCTCTTAGCAGTTTTGCTAAAAGTCATTTGGCTGTAGATGTACAGGTTTCCTTCTGTACTCGCTATTCTGTGCCAGTGGTCTATGTGGCACATTCAATACCACATTCTGTTGATTACTACAGCTTTTGAGGCTATTTTGAAACCAGTTAATATAACACCTGCTGCTTTGCTTTTTTTTTTTTTTTTTTTTTTGCTCAAGATTGCTTTGGTTATTTGGGGGTTTTATGGTTTCATACAAATTTTAGAATTTTTTTAATTCCATGAAGAATGTCATTGGTATTTTGATAGGGTTGTGTTGTGTCTGTAGATTAGTTTAGGTAATTTTGACAACATTGATTCATCCAGTTGATGAATACAGAACGCTTTTACATTGTCTTTGTGTCTGTGTGTCCCCTTTTATTGTTTTTGAAGAGACACACATCTACTTTAGACTAAAATGAAAATTTAAACATCCAATACAAACTATAAGAGACTATTTTGTGGTGGAAACTCCAGGAAAAACTAGACAGTAATGAAACTATGAGTACAGATGTAGAAAGGAAAGTTAAGCAAAACAAAAGAATTTGTATTTCTCTGAAATTAGGTGAGAAAATGAGTGTACTGAGAGTTTTGGAGAAGGAGTCAGGATTTTTAAAAGTTCATGTCTAATGTTCTCAAGAACTCTTGTTAATGTAGCATGACCATCTTCTGAGAATTCTAGGAAGTTGGAACTTATTTAAACTGACAAAAATAATGAGGTTAAAAAATTAAATATTAAATATGCAAACTGGAAAACTCTTTTCAAAAAACAGTAAATTCCATAATGAGTGAAGTGTGAGTGCTTGACCTCGGCCACAGTCATCTTCTATTTAGTCATTCATGAAGCCATGTATAACGAATGAGTGCAGCTTACACATAAGCTCAAACATTGTACTTGGCAAAGTTTTAATTTCCTATAGGAAAAAGCCTTTTATTAGAGCAAACAAACTGTCCCCAATGTGGGATTTAAGTGGTCTCTCAAATTGGGAAGAAGAGCAGTCAAATAGAAAGGTCACTGTGGAGGCTAAACTTAATTGTGTCAACTTGATTGGCTTAGGAGCCACTCAGGGGATTATTAATGTGTGCTTCTGGGTGTTTCTGGGTGGGTCATGGAACTGTGACTTTAGAATATCTAGTCCTTCACTTTTTTCTCTCTGGTGCTCTTCCCCTGCTCTACTTTCTGGCCACAGTGAACTGTGCTCCACCCTGCCCTTCTGCTATGATATTCCCACCTTAGATTTATTGACTATGAACTGAATCCCCTGAAATCATGAGCCAAATTAAATCTCTCTTAAGTTGTAGGTGTCAGACATTGTGCCCCAATAATAGAAAAATCAACTAATATGATTACTGAACAGGTAATTAGCAGACCTCGCCCCACATAGTTCTACCACCCATTGGTCATTGCCTTCTGAAAACTACCTTACTCCTCCATGTCTATAATTATCCACTTGTCCACTCCAGTTCTATCACTTCAGTTCACCTCCTTCTATCCCTTCTTCCTGCTCACCCATCTCTATGTACAGCAAGAGTGCTCCTAACCTTGGAAAACCAAGAAGACTCAAGAGTACAAGGCCCATCTGAGAAATCCCCAATAGCAAATTAGTCTCTGCTAATCAAGAACTTGCTCTTCTGACTACAACTGTCTCCTGAACTGTCCAGCGTGGTCATGGATCTTGGGACCTTGTAGTGCAAGTGCTGGTAGAGCATCAAAGTCCCTGAGGCTCCCACCAGAGTATAAAGAAGTATATGTGTGTGGTTGTGAGTCATACATGTTGTGTGTGTATATACCTGTGCAATATCTATGTATGAGGTATGCAGTAATATGATGCTGCTATAATCCATAAATCCTACAGCATGGTAGCTTAATATAAAAGACAATAATTCTTCTCATACCAGAGCCAAGTGCCAGGGTTCCTGGCTGGTGGAAGCCCTTCTTTTGTGTGATAAGTCAGGGTCCCTCACTCCTGCCCTTGTGTGGCTCTGCCATTCCCCCAAGTCTGAGTTCACTGCATGCTGGCAGTGGAGAATTAATGCTCACTTCTTCATTCAGAACTGATGCACATCACCTTCCTCTTTACTTGGTGAGTCACCTATCATGTAACACCCGCCCCCCCGGAACCACATGAGGCTGGCAACAGTGGCCACTGGCCAGGCATCACATTCCTCCAGCAACAGGAAGGGGAACCATCAGTGCTTAAGGACGGTCACCAGGCTCTGTCATAGCTGCCTGTATTCTCACACATAAAACACACTCACCACTGCCCCCAAAAAAGTCAACCTCAAGTGCTGTCCAGTTGTTGTGTCTGTATACAAGTTCACAATGTTCTACTTGTGTTCTCCATCAGGGACAGATGTGCCTCCTGGCAGGCCAGTGACCTATAGTCCAATTACACTTTCCGTTGTGAAAGGGGAAAACTGGGAGGTTCTTAGCATTCATGGTCCATGGCAATAAAAAATATCTTCACAAGAAGGAAGAACAAAGACCCCTCCCACAGCTGCAGAAGCCTTGTTTTGCTCTTGCCCTGGGGATTTCTTTTTGTCTATTATCTTCCATGCTCACACTTGAACTGAGTATTGAGAAATGTGTCCTCCTTGAGGACGACACAGTTTCAGCTCATGTCCTGGTGGTGGAATCTCAAAGCTTTCAGGCTGATTTATAATCACAAAGGTGCTTAAATCCTAGCTCATGAGTTTGCCAGTATAATCCGTCCATAACTAGATAGATCTTTCATCCAGGTGTTTCTATTTAGCTCCATGTTCCAGGAGCCTGTGACATACTGTTGAACACTGCTTAATTTCATGGCTTTTTTACCCCTATGGCTCTTCAGCCTTTTTAGTGGCTCCTCTGAGACCAGTCGTCTAAAAATTAGACATGAAAGGAATCAGTCAAATCTATTGCACTGGGTATAGGTGGTCATGTAAGTGTTATGTACAATATGATATGTGTGAGAAGTATGTTATGGTATATGTATCATGTGGGTTGTGCAGGAGCCAATTGCATTTGTGGTTTGCAAGGGGTATGTATCTTTGTTGTGTGTCTGTCATGTGTGGTATGATGTGCTGGGCAAGTGATGTGTATATGTCTGATAGCATGCAATGTGTGCATTATGTGTAGTTATAGTGTAATTGAGAGTTAAGTTGAGGGATGTACACAAGGATGATGTATACTCTATGTCGTGATCTATAGATGTAGGTAGTATAATTACATTCTTATGTGATGTGTGTGCTTGTGATAACATTTGCACATGTGTGAGTACTTGCATTTGTGGGGCTATAAGTAGTTTGTGTATGTGTGGTATTATGGTTCTGTGTGCATGTGTGAGAGATGTATTCATGTATGGCCCATGTTTATATATGTATTATGTGTTTGGTGTGATGTGTGTATGCATGTGTGTGCATATATACTCGGTGTGTGTAAAAATTCCTTTAAGCCTCACATCAGCATTTCTTTCACTCCATCATGACTAATATTTGATTTTAAAAATCCTATGAGGTCCAGATTTAGCAACAACCAAAACTCACAACTTATACTACAAAGAAGAACACAGTTTCTGGCCATCAGAATCCTAGCCCCAGAATCTTTATGTTAAGCACAGTTTCCTGCTTCTTCTGTTCCAGAGGACTATTTCTAGCCTCGCAAGCCTTGGTGCTCTTTGAGAGCTTTGAGGAATTTTTCAGACACAATTTCCCACCCTGGCCTCTCACTAAGAACACAGAACAGGGCCTGGGATTTAGCTCAGTGGTTTCGCCACCTGCTGCGCAAGCACAAGGACCCGAGTTTGATCCCCGGTACCAAAAACAAAAACACAAACACATAGAACAGTTGTCAGGGCCAGTGTCTGAGCTGTGTCCTGAGAGTGGCAGACGATGCCATCCCAACCTTGTGCTGCCTTGTTAAGATGGTGAATAATATGAAGGCAGGGTTGGAGCTCCGAGAGGGCTAAAGGAGGGAAACACCTGCTCCTTGCTTTGTTGACTCTACTTTGGCAAAGCAAACAAAAGCCCAAAATCTTCACATACATGAGCTCTTCTTTGTGGTAAGATCTTGTCAAATAAATTGAGTCTTTAATGTGCAGCATGTGTCCCGCCCTCCCCAGCCCTCACTCTCAGGAAGCCCCGGTATCAAGCGGCTGCACACACTCAATTTCACGAGCCAATAAACAGCTTTTGCATTAATTACCATTTCAGCTCCTTGGAAGAGTCTACAAGAGTTATCAGGAAGATGTTCTTTATTGCCAGGCCTTATCTGATGGAAATAAATTTCTTGCTAGTCACAAGCTACAGATTCCCAAATGAGGACCAGCTATCATTGGAGGGAACAAAGACTGCTGTTCCCAAAGAGTTTCTCAAATGTTTTATTTGCAACATTTGGATACAGGTAAAGTTTTCCCTTTGTATAGCTTTCTTTTTATGGGCTGCCCAGCTTGACAGGATGCCAATATTTCCGGTTCAGCTCTTGATATTCAGTTCAAGCTCCTTTTGGTCACAATGATAACACGTGGTCTGGGCCTGGCCTGTCATCCGGGGACCCCATTTGGTATAATTTGGCCCAAGCTGGCTCAGTCTCTCTTCTGTGCAGAATGGTGAGGCCTGGGGACACACATTCCCTGGAACTGACTTGAGTTCAGGTCAAAGTTGAAGATAGAGAACACGTTAGAGAGGACGGAAACAGAGTTATACTCGGACGTGGCTTTCAAAACTCCAGGCTGTTCGATTTTTCCTTTCATTTTACCAACTTTCCAATGTAGTCCTTAATTTTTCTTTAAATTAAAAAGAATTGGTTCCTGTTTCTTATAACCTGAAAAAAAAAATTAATAGTTCTTTGGGGCTGTGGCTTTGAAATCAACAAGCTAATTATATTTTTAACGCATTGCTAAAAATGAGCCCTAAATCCTCTTAAAGGAAGGCCTTAACATTTTTAACAGATTTTTTTCCTTTCTCACTCTCTTTTCACTTCCCCCAGATTCTAAAAACAAATTTCAAAGGACCTGAGAACTTATTGCACTTGACCTGCTTCACACCAGACAGAGTTCAGTTGCCGTTGGGACACCTGGTAAAAGGCAAAATAAGAAGTAGAAATCAGAGTTACAGACCCCATGTTTAAGTGCCCAGAAGCCTCCCCTTAACCCCTCTTAGGCAGCTTCATAGAAAATTCACCCGGCACCCAGGCAGTGGGTTTCCAGCAAGTTCCACAAGCTGTACCACAGCGACTTTTGTACTCCGCAGGGACTCACAGTGCTAGGGGCTCCTTTCCGGTGCAGTCAGGAGCTGAGCCCAAAGGGGTCCCTTCCTTCAGTGCTGTATGTCAGCCCAAGATGCAGGGGCTACTCCTCACGTCTACTCTTCCTGGATTCTTTAGAATTTTCTTCATTTCCTATTAGCCAATCCCTTGGTATACCAATCCCCTGTTAGAATGTATAATTTTTTTCTCAGACGGAAGGAATAAGTTTTTGTTTCATTTTTTGAGATAATCACAAGATATGGTGAATATAATAGTGTATTACACATTTCAAAATTGCTAAGGAAGTCAATTTCACATGTTCTCATCCCAAATAATGATAAATATTTAGGGTGATGTATATATGAAAATTAGCCTGATTTAATCAGTGTACTAATAAATTATAGCATCACTTTGTACCTCAAAAATACATACAAATGTAAATTGTCAATTTCCAATAAAATTTTAAAGAAGAAAATTTCATACTGTTACAGTATCAACTTCCATTTTTATTGTATTATGTAAAAATACAGGTTTATAACTGATTAACAATTTTAAAAGATCAGAGAGAAAAAAAAGAAAACTAGTTTCTTTACGATAAATAGTTTTCAAAACCTTGGGCTCAAGATTAAGTAGAAATGAAGCTCTGAAGTTTTTGCTACTCTCTGAATCATAAGTTGAAAACCTATTATTAGGATGAGGATAAGAATAGATTGCAACTGGTATAATTATTCCAAAGACATAGATGTGCATGCACTAAAGCACATATGAGATCAATCATCTTTGCCTAGCTTTTTAGAATATATAGATCTATAGAAATTTTACTCGAATTTTTTTAAATTTCACAATGCTTTAACCATATTAGTGTAATTACCAGTGTATTTCCTGACATCTGTGACAATAATCAGTTCAGAAAATTTCAAGTAAGCAGTCTAGATAAAAAAGAAAATAGCTATATTTAGTTATGTTAATTTTTATTCAAGGCTAGGTTTAATATATTCAAAATATGACAATGTGGCTATATGATGTGTGATTGAAAAATACAGTTAATGTTTAAGTAAATTTTTTTAAATTACAGTAAAAGATACATTGGCATTAACTCCCATTAAAATATTCCCCTTCTTGAAATACACTTCTCTCATCATTCTTGCCACTTTCTGAGGCAGCTCTGGAAGTCCTCTTTCATGTCTTTTCATGGCTGCCCTGATGTCCTAAATCAATTCAAAACAGTTATGTGAAATGAAAACATTACATCTACCTCATTCACCAGATCTGACATCATGCAACTTCTGGCTCTTTTGCACAGTCAAAATGATCATGAAAGGTAAATGCTTTAAATCAATGCAATACATCAAGACAGCCATAGCAATGCACCTGAAAGGTAAATGCTTTAAATCAATGCAATACATCAAGACAGCCATAGCAATGCACCTGAAGACCCACACAAACGATGTCTTCCAGAACTGCTTCAGAAAGTGGCAAGAACAATGAGCTAAGTGTTGAAGTAAGTAGGAGTATGTTGAGGGAGATTAATGGCAATGTGTTTTACTGAAATAAGTTTTTAAATTTAAACCTTCACCGTATATTTTGATTACACCACATATATCCTTAGTTCCCAATGTATTTCCCTTTTTTAGTTCACTCTTAACATTAAGTTTTAATACATTTACTGGTCATCATGTATTTACTAAATGACAACTGTGTGCACAGATCTGAGCTAGTCTTTGTGGATGATACAGAAGTAATATGAGATACCCTTGTGTATTCATTATCTTTTCTGATTTCAGGACTGTGTAGGGGAAAAAAATGAAATAAATTAAATGGCATAAACTACAAATATTTCAGAAGATAAAAAAATACAATCATTCAGGAAGTGCTGAAGTGATCAAATCATGGAGTCCTTGAGCTGGTTCCTATTATGCACTGGCTAAGATGACCTGATTTGAGAAATAGCCATAGTAGCTCAAGACCACCCAGGCCGAGAAATACTATATACCAAAAAGTACCTCAAAAAATCTCTCAGGGCTGTTCCGATATAGTGAAATTTTTAAAATGAATGTTAGATGCCTGCTTGATCACCACACCTAGCACATAAATCCTGTCTGTCCTTTAGATTCCAGAGAATGTCACTATGAAAAGAAGAATGAGTGTTCTCAGTTTTCTTCTTTGGAATATACAAAACAGGCCTCCTATTTCAGTTTGGTAACTTTTTCTTTGGCTGCTTTTCTTTCACTGCTAAGTAGAGACATGATTTTTGAAGAAAAAAGAAAAAGATTTTGGAGAAAGAGCTAAGATAAATTTGTTTCCAATTCTGTGTGTGTCTTACAAACATATTTCCTATAATTCCCCAGGAGAAGAAACGAACCATTTATATAATCACAGATCCCTTTAAATTTCTTTTCAAATGTGTAAAAGAAATCAATTTCTGACAGATTCTGTGTCTCCTCAATCAAATGCTGCTGAATATAATGGTACTTTCCTTGGAAGAAAAGCATCAAGGAACACTACGGTTTGTACTCTAGATTTAAGGAATAGATTGGGTGGTAGTGCTTTGTTTTTTTTATGTCTGCCATTTAGAAGAGTTCATCACTTTTGTTGCAGGCAGACCATTTTTCTTAAGTTCCAATTGAAGGCTTTGCTTTTGTAACTATAAGTTCTCTACTCTTTATATCCTTTTCTACTGATCCAGAGCAATAGAACAAATAGCTAAATGCATTAAAATTGTGTCTAGAGTAAGAGTAGGTTTTGAGAGAAAACATACATTATCCTTTATGATCTTTAGGTCTTCCACATATATTCCTGATCTTGATTTTTTGTTTTTAAAAAGTTCACTAACAATTTTAATGACTTATCATAGAAAGCTGAAAAATAGAAAATCTACATGAGCACAGTGGCATTAGAGATCATTTGATTCCTGTATCTCAAAGACACTGAGGCTGCCTGACAGGTGGACTACAGGCAACTCTGTCAGCCGGGGTCTGTCACTGCTCACTTAAAGGAGCCTTTAAAGGGCTCTCTGGCTCCCAGGAAATGTGACTCTTCGTTTCTGCAACCTGAAAGCTGACATCCTCCCCAGATAGCCTACCCTACTCCTTAGTAAGCCTCTCCAAGCCCACAGACTCCATGCTTGCTAGGTCAGTCCCAAGCAGGGACCTACACCCTTGCAAGGTACTCTTCCTACATTAATTTTCTGTCCTACAAATTCTGGCCCTTTCCAAAAGCAAAAAGTCACACTTATTTTAGATCAATGCATTATATTCTAGGAAAAGAACTGTTGTTACTTTCAATCTTAAGACACCAGTTGTCTTACAGTCATTTCTTAGTCAGTGGTTCCAGTGGCAATAAAACTAGTAAGGAAATATTGTTCACCCTTTATTAAAATTAAGAGAAAATATAGCATCTTATGGTTTCTAACAAGGCTTAGGAGGAAGTATTCACTGATCTAAGTCTATTATAGTTATGTACTGGAAAGACAAAGGAAAAGGTGAAAAACTAGTAACATTTCTTGAAAATGGGATCAGAGTGAAGAAAGGGCACTGGTAAAAGATGATCTTGGTGAATAGAAAGTTACTCAATTTATTTCTCTATGGTCCTAGCTTATTATCAGTACTGAAAGCAAGCACTATGCACCCTGAAATATTTGACTCTTAGTCATAAAGTTCCTGCTTAAACTCTCAGAAATATAACCCTCAGCCACAAAGCACAGAAGGACTGCAAAGCTCATAAAAATGATTTATGAAATAAAATTCCTTCCCATAACTGTAAAGGAATACTCTCAATTTTATCCATGTAATATTTTTTATTTGGACATCATTCAGCACCTTCTATTATCAGATAACCTCACACATTTGCATCTAGTTTTTTTTTCTTGAGGATGCATGAAGTAAAATGTGTCTAAATTTAATCTAAATAGAAGCACATTTTCCCCATATTCCTAAGTATTGGTATGCCAAGAAAGTTTTATTCGTCTGCAGAATCCAGAGACAATAAAGGAATGGTAAGTTCATCCAACAAAATATTATTCAGCACCTATAATGGGCCAGGTAAACATAGTCAGCTCTTCCCCAACACAAAATTTGTTTAACTTTAAAAACTCATTTATTCTGATACTATGTTCTTCCTACTGTTTGAGGCATTAAAAAATGGTGATACAAAATGAAAGTCAGTTCTTACTAGCATATCTACTTGTAAAAATAAAACCTTGGATGCCTGATATCAGATTCATTTTTGCAGTTTTACTGCTGCATGGAATCCAAGAGGCCATACCACTAATCTTGTTTCTTTCTCTCCAGACTGTCTATGTGTCACTATGTATACTGCACTTAAACCCCAATCTCCTAATTTATATTTATTGAATAAATGACTACTGGATGGATGGATGGATGGATGTGTGGAAGAATGGATGGATGATGAGTCCATGTCTCTAAGCCAATTTAGTGATTAGAATGACTCAAAGTTAGTCTAAACTAGGCAACCAAGATATTCCAGATGGACCTGAAATGAACAACATATAATAATAATGTTATTATTAATTGTTAGCTTATATTATCATTGCTCTAAGTACTCTGTATATGCTAACTCACTTAGATTACCAAATTGATCTGAAAATGCAATAGTTTACAACCTCATTTTACAGAGAAAAAAACTGAATCTCAGAGATCAGAAATGTGTTTAAAAGGCAGAATCCCAGAGTCGGCTCTTAATTCTCTTTGACAAAGAAAACAGTAAAAAAAAATAAGCCAGGAATGAGTGCAGAAAATGTACCTGGAGTTTCCAAATCTTACACACTAACCTCACTCTCCTACGGTTTGTGCTGGAAATTCTAACTCATAATAATACTACTGTATACAGAACTTGTCATAACATGAAGCCAAGTTTATACTTATTTTCCAATTTTAGGCTGCTGTGTTATTTTAGGCACATCCTTTAGGGTCTTTTTTATACTCTTTCAGGGTGGGGCTTCCATTATCCACACCCAGAACTATGCTAATTCCAATCAGTGGACTAATTTAGTATCACACACCCTTAGTTAATCCCCGTATTATACACCCTTAATTGAACCAGCTACGAGAAGCCCCACCTATGAGCCCATGAGGGTTTGGGGGGACATCTAGATACAAGTGATACAAGCCCTAACAACCTAGCATTGTGTCCTGCCCATAGTAGGCACTAAAAGTGTTTGTGACTTCAATCAAATTATTTCCAGCAGGCTAAAATTTGAGTCTCACAGGTGCGTACTTACACATCTGAAGAAACCTGAGTATGAAGTTAAGCAGAGGAACAATTCCCAACATAAAGGAACATCTTGAGGGCTGAAAATAAATATGCATTAAAAAATCACCTAAAGTTCTGAAAACTCAATCAATTATGTCAAGAAGACTAGGGAAATATACCACGCATTGAACACAATCCTGATTAGGCCATATTGTCTCCATGTACTAGAAACAGGATATCAAGAGTACTTCTCCAGTGGCTGTTCAAAGCTATATAAATTATTGCCATGACAACTATTTCTACAGCAATAACATCATGAAAACCACAATTTTTCTGGCAGACAGAAGAAACCTTATCATTTCCTATTCAGAAGTTAATGTTTACCCATCAGCAGTCATCACAGACAAGGCACCTGTCTACTGATGCAGGCACCCATACCTTAAAATGAGGTGCACCAGAGGACTATGGGAAGTGTCTGAACTTCATGAGGAACTATCCCATAGGAGTAAACACACAAATGATGTTGAAGTTCCACACTTGCCCACAGATGCCTAAATAACCCATATAACCGCAAATTATGCTCTACATTTGAGGGAGGGAGGACCTAGATTCATCACTAAGCAAAAGAAAAGTAATAAAAGAAATGTACTCTGAAGAAGAACATGTGGGAAGTATTAAGGGCTGCGATGCTGACAGCATTGCTCGGTTCCTTTGCTGCCTCAGAGATTCAATCTCCAGCCAGCCACCTGCTCCCTAAGCCTCAGAAACGTTTTCTCTTCTCTTCTCCAGACTCTCCAGCCTCTGAGTTCAGGATCTCTGGATGTGCTCTTCCTTCTGTTTGACTTGGACTTGATAAAATTAGGGAACATTAGCTTGGCTTATTTTTTTGTCTTCATTCATTTAATTGCTTTTTAGCTCCTGCCGTGTACCAGGTCCTGAGCTAGGTCCCAGATCAACAAGACAGGTGCTGTTGAAAACCTCATAAGAGGAACCTGGACAAATAATTAGGAGACAATGCAGAGCACTCTGCCAAAACTGATTTAAATAAATAAATCACGGCAGGAACTTGGCAAAGCCGAGGAGGAAAATGAAGGAGCTCAAGCTGAGGCTTCAGTGAATAGGAAGGGAAGGAGGAGGGACAAACATGTGTCAGGCAAGAAGATTTGGCACATTTGAGGAAAGGAATGGTCCCCAAGGCTGGAGGAGGAAATGCAGATTGAGGACCAGGAGCAAAACCCCTGGAGAAAAAGGTGGGCTAGATCAAAGGACACTTGTGAGTCATGGCCTTCAACCCCTCAAAGTCTCCAAAAAGGCTTTTGAAAGACAGACTGATCAAAACTGATCAAGTTGTGATGTATATATGTACCAGTTGGCCAAGATGAATGGAATTATTATGTATTGCAAACATTTAGTCATAAAAAGTAAAATAAATTTTTAAATCCCTTGAAACACACATAGCTTCTTCTTTCAGAAAATTTAATCTCAAAGTCCAGCACAGGAAGTACAACAAGACATGGTGTTTTAGCCACCTTCTCTAACTCTGCACATAGCCTAAGGTCTCTCTTTGAGCTCTGAGGCCTTTGGAGATGACATCTGAGGACAGTGCAGAGCTGTCTAGGGAAACAAGACCTCAGTAAATAAATTACAGTTACGTGACCAAGAAGGGCTTTCATTTTTGCTTGCATTTTTTCTTTTTAGATTACTTTGGCTGTGCAGGAAAGAAACAGCCTAGCCAGGGGCAGCCATGCTGATTAGCAAGCCAGGGCATCAGGACGATAGAGGAGGTATTGTTTGTGCTGTGGGCTCAGGGTATTTTCCACCCACATCCTATATTCCTCAATAAAATCTTCTGGCCTCCAAGGTTTCAGGGGAGAAATATGTAATTACAATATTTCCTCCTTATCGAGTTTCATTTTCTGCAGTTACCCACAGTCAACCAGTAAATGTTAAATGAAGATTCCAGAAATAAATAATACACAAGATTTGTACTGCATGCTACTCCAAGTAACATGATGAAATCCCATGCTACTTTGTCCAAGATATGAATCATCCCCTTGTCTAGCAGATCCACATTGAAAATTCTATTCACCCATTAGTTACTGGGCAGCTGTCTCAGCTGTCTTTTTTGGGGGGGGGGGGTACCAGGGATCGAACTCGGGACCTTGCGCTTGCAAGGCAGGTGGCAGAACCACTGAGCTACATCCCTGGCCCTCAGCTGTCTTTTTAACTGTGGCAGCATTGCAATGCCTGTGCTCAAGTAACCTTTATTTTACTTCATAATGACCCCAAAGCACAAAGAGGCGCCAGGTCATAAAACATGGAAGAGTGGATTAACTCTGGCCCTATGTGGCAACATTCCAGGGCCTACAGGGGAAAACATAGAGGGTTCCATGCTATTCACACATGCAGGCACCTGCTGTGAATCTAGGGACATTTTGCGGGCAGATAAAGGGCCACCACTGTGGCACCACTGTGCTCCACATGCAGAAGTTGCCTTCAGGCCTGCTCAGCTAAAGTGTAACCTTCAATTTGTCCTAGGCAAGAAAGAAATCCAAAGAGGGAGGATGAAGAGACCTCCCCAAACTGGAAGGAACCACAATGCAAAGGCAGAAACAGACCAAAGTTTTCATGGATCCAAAGCTTAAATAATATAAGGAGACAATATCAGAGTTTTGATTTTTTTTAAATTTGTGAATACAAAATTAAGTAGGGGCTGGGGATTTAGCTCAGTGGTTCTGTCACCTGCCTTGCAAGCGCAAGGTCCCGAGTTCAATCCCCGGTACCAAAAAAAAAAAAGAAGCAAAATTAAGTAAAGAAATTAATTTAGAAGGAGAAAACAAACCACAAAAATTATAAAATTTGAAGGCATATTAAAATGGAAAACATCACAAATCCATAAATATAATAATTTTTTAAATGTCCTACACATCTAAGTCACATGGTTCTATTTCCATTTTTCAGCTGCAGATTCTTTACATTTTTTTACATGACAGGCATTTTGTATAGAAATGGTATATAATTCAGTCTTTCTTAGCATGGTCAATAGAAGGTTGGTGTATTATTGTCTTTAGTTAATATTTTAATATTGAAAATTTAGAATAATTCAGCTCTACAATTCCTTTTGGTAAGATTATGTATAATTTTAAGTTTCCAGATTCAGAAAAAAATTCTACAAAGTTTCTTTTATATATGAGCTGCAAGATTCCAGGTCATTTCAAGTTTTCTCTTGTCAACCAATTTTAAGTACTTCTATCCATGACAATCACTGACCAGTTTATCACTGATGTCTTCACTCTAGCATTGTAATAGACATTTATATGATCATTGAAGTCACTGTTTTCTCTCAAAACAGCAAGAAATTAAAGTCTTTTTCCAATGTGTTCATGAGTCACTTGCCTTCATTAACTGGATTATTTAACAGTCCAAGGGCATGGTCGTTGCCTCTATTTATCACTTTCACACAGAAAGAATTCTTAGCTCATAGAGTAATTAAAAGTCATTCATGAAGTTTCAGTGAGAACAACAACATACAGTGGCCAGCTAATCACATTTAGTGCCGACTACAAAAAAGTAGTAATATTTAGTGTCTAGTTTGCTTACTTAATTCAACACTTCATTTTGACACATTTTCCTGTACTTCAACTCTGATGGAGGATTTGGAATAATGAAGTTACTCTGAATTAGTTAGCTTTTTCATTTTGACATTTTTTTCAAGTGCATACAAAAGTCAATCAAAGGTAGTGATTTATTTTGTCATTGCCGTAATTTCAATAATTATCATTATTTAAAGAACATAATTTTCCATTGTGCCCTCTGAAAGGCAAATCTTTTTCACTTAAAAGTTTGACAGATATAACTGCTCTTTTAAATGCTTTAAAACAATACTAAACATTAATAACAAAAGTGTTCTAGGCATTCTTCTGGTGCATTTGTATCTGACTGATGTACAGTTCCATACCATCTTGCTTTTAGGGTCCTTTCAACTTTCAGAAAGTTGTTTCTGCCTATTAGAACACTTATAAATTATACGATATATGCAATATCTTGTCTTGAACTCACTATCTGGATCTTGTAGAAACTCGAACTTTCTTTTTTGTTGTTGTTTTTCATAATGCCATCTTGAAAATTATTTCTATTGTCCATTGTATGTTCTGTTAAATTCTCTGTAAACATTACTTGTATGATTTGGAGGAAAAATAGCCCTCTGTGATTAGACACTTCAGATTGAAATTTATTGGGACAGCCATGGTATTTATCAAATTCAATTAATTACCCAATAAAGCTGCTATTGAAATTCCTGCATGCACAGGTAGGCATACAAATTGTGTTTTTATTTGCTATTTCCTTTTTTTCTTCTACTTTTTGTTTAGTTTGAGAGTTTATTAACTTTATTATGCTTTCTGTTGATAGACTTATTATCTGTTCACATTTTTGTTTTATCTATCATGGCTATTTTTTTCTTGTAACTTTGACCCTCAGAATTGTTAGCTGCAGTTGCAATTGGGTGTTTTGTTTGTTTTGTTTGTTTTTTGTCAACTTTTATATTTTTGCACCAAATTTTCTTTTACAAAAATTGTTTTTTTATTGTATACCCAGCTTCCACTATAATACACTCTTCTCATGTGGATTTTATATAACTAATAGTTCTGGATAACAATGTATAGAACTAATCTGACATTAAGACATACAGAAACAATGGAATTTAATTTTATTTTTAGTCTGCTACCACGTTGTATAATATCTATATTTGTATAACTTTATAATATTAAATACAATAACATACTAATGAATATGTATAGCAGCTCTATCACTGACCACTGATTCTTTGGGGAGCTTTGCTATACCGGTGGTACTTCTGCATGCCAATTAACCTGGGACTTCAAACTACTTAAAGACAATATACCTTAGGTGCACTACAATTGGAGGAAATATGTTAGAATGAACAAAATATATGATTTCACACACAAAAGCCCTTAATATTTATAATACTGCTATATAAAGAGCATATGTAGAACAGAAATTTTGATAAATACGATGTTTTTAAGATTTTCACTTTTAAAAGAAAAATGCACATGATGTTTCAGTGATTGTATTTATTGCATTAAAAAGTATATTCCTTATAAAAAAATGTCCTGATGGAGTGTCTGTAGACTAGCTTCTGCTTCTAAGTTTCCACACCTCATTTCCTCTCCAGTACTCACATATTTCCAGTGGCCTAAGTATGTTCATACTCAATCAACCTCCAGAACCATTGTGACAGTGCTGAGTGAGTTGAGGGTGGATTCTTGAAAGTCACTCCACCTCTCAGCCAGCCAGCAGTAGTGTGCTCAGATACAGAGCACATGGCTCGGGCACTGGACAACAGACTAATATCCTCAAACTAATATTCCACAAGCTAATATTCTCTCAATCCAAATTCCACTGAACCTGATTTCCAGTATGCCAGCAAACACTCTAAAGATGCCTAACATATGAAGAAAATAGTAATCTCAACTTATCATGGGCAAGATAGTTTACTTTTGAAAAGTTTTTTTGAAAAATTTGCAGAAACATCTGAACACATTGCTGGAGCCTTTCTAATGACCTTATAAGAGCCCCTTTGCAACTGAGGGGTCTTGAAACTAGTTTGATTATCTTTAGAATAAATCCACTGTCAGTTAGAGGGATGCAAAAGCCTCAAGATCAGAAAATGAAGACGCCATGCCCAGCAAGGGCTCAGAGGTGAAGGACTAACAAGTGCCCGAAGGGGCTGAGATCTTGACACCAAACCATGTCCTCACCTGTGAGACATGAAAGCCACATGGACACTGTCTACTAAGGACTGCAAAAACCTGCATGGTTTTGATCTTACAGAAAACTGAAGGGGCCACTTTTAACTCAGGTTTCTATCATTACTATTGCTGTTGTTGTTTTCTAATTAACTGGGAACTTCCTGCTCCCTAGGAATGGCCAGCTTAACATTAGCTTGACAAGAGGGGGTTCAGGGTAGACCCCCGGACAATAAAGAAATGTAACACATCTTGTTTGCCCAGGCTTGAGTTCTTGATTATAAATCCATCTCATACTGATGATATGTTTCTTCCAAATGCCATCTCAATAAGCAGAGACATTAGTAACATGTATATCTTCATAGACAGAGAAATAACTCTAGCTAAAGAAAGTATTAAAGACATTATTTTTCATTGCGGAAAAAATTCAAAGGATAGTCATGACACTCGTAGTTGTATTTATTGGTATTTTCCTTTAATCAGCACTGTAAAAAGTGACTGGTTTCCAGTTCTGTAGTTACATTTTTTTTTCATCATGTAGACCAAAAATCAGAACCAAAACATCTTATTGAAAAAGCACTGTATACTGCTTTGCACTTGGGCTTTTCCAAGGCAGTCTACTGTGCAGTAATCAAAGACCCATGATTGGTCTTGTACTTCCATGAAAATTTCTGGGTAGATTCACTATGTTTACAATATGCCCCTAGTTTCCAGCCAGCACGGAGATAATAACAAGCCTTACATCCACAGCTTCTGCAAAAAAGCACTGTAATATATTGTTACAGAACCTACTGCCTGACAAATAATCAGTTCCTTGAAAATGATCTCATTGAGCAGAGCTCATAGCATTGCGTAATATACAGATTTTATATTTGCCAGCCAATCTGAAACATGACGTATTATGAGTTATTCCAGCACATATGAAACCATTTCAGCCTGTGACTAGTACGCTGCTACAAATGGAGTAACATTGAATGGGGACCAAGGTAGGAGAAAAGTGAGGATGTGTACACTACCACCCTAATTTTTTAGAGAAAATTCCATCAATCAAGACAAGACAAGCAGTACATAAAACAGGATGTCGGTAATAACTATTTTGAAGCATCCCAGTTCTATTATGCCACGGGGTAAATGTGTATCAATTTTTCCTTCAGATTAAAAGAAAAGCTATGAGTGCTTTGGTATAATTTAAAGGACAAAGGCATTGCAATGTTTTCCTCTTCCAAGGAGACTGATCTCTAGCACCTGTAAGAAACACATATCATTAAAAATGTTTTCATCACCTGAGCCTATAATGTCATGCTGCTTACACTTGGATCTGGAAGGAACTGTTGCTGCTTGGCAGCGGAGTTGAGAAAAGGGATGAGGTACATCACTCTGCTCACTCTGCTGCAGTCACAGGTGTCTCAGGCTGAAAGAGGATTTTTCTCGAAGACTAGTGGTCTCACTTGTGTATTAGGCTCACTGATTTGATCACCCTCCTCCACCAAGAAGATGGGAGTCCCCACAGCTGGAGCTGGGTCGTCTTGAAGCAGTGATGGTGTTCCATTGCTCAAGGAAGCCATTTATTCAGAAAAATGGTGCAGCATGGCTTGGGGTGTACACAACCTGAGTTCTGTCACTGCATGACTTTGTACAAGTGACGTCTACTTCTCTCAACTTCTTCCACTTTTTTTATAAAGATAATGCTGAGTACTTTACTTTCACATTAAGCAAGATAATATATAAGTGCCTGGCTCAGAACAGAGGTTAACATTATGCTCCAATTCTTGATAGGAGCTGATATGGCCCTCAGGTTTGTGGCATCCACTGAGCCATTGTCCAAGTTACAACGTATTCACCAAATATGCCCGGAGCACCAGCTCTGCCTGGTGCTAGGATGGACACTGCAGAGAGAGCAGTGGGCAAGACACAGAATCTGCTTACTGCTCTGGTTCAAGGGGCCGATTCCAGAGGAGTTGGAACAGGGCACACTCTCTACAGGGCATTTGCCTCTCTCTTGGCCACATGGACTGCCTCAAGGAAAGCTGAAAGACAAACAGTAGAAACCAAACAGCTATCATTGTTCACAAAGTGAGAAATCTTTCACTTGAAATTATTTAGAACTGATAGGGCAGACAATTTTGTGGAATTTTTTTAATACCAAAGAAGACTCTAATTCAAATAAATCAACTCACCTTTTGAAGTCTTGAGGCATTTTCTCAGGAGTCTGCATTATAAGGGAAGGGCCTGCCTCCAAACATTGTCCTCCGCTATGTTTCAGAAATCCCACTAACCTGTGCCATCCTGTGATGCCATTCAACATCCAGTTCATCAAAATAACTGTGTTTTCTGAGCTTATGGTCCTCCTTGTGGTTCACTTTCTTCTGCAGACAGAAAATTCGTTCCTCCTGTAGGCTGGAATGTGGCAGCCAACATGGTCAAATTGGATTTCCCATCCCATGTTAATAAATTACCATTCTGTTTCCCAGTGTGGATGTCATCACCTCGGTCAACTCATTTTACTGAGAGTCTATGATCCACAGAGTGATGTTGTTATTGTTGGAGGAAGGAAAGTGAATAGAATTGATAAGATTTTAAGTCTCCTAGGTTGCAGGAGGTTACATTCTGATTATCAGAGAAACTAGTAGTTTTTTCCATTCTTCAAGAAGTTGGCTATGGTAAAAAAAAAAAAGTAATCCTGAAATACTGAACTATCCTATTTTATCAGTTCTTAAGATGCATTTTCTTACTTTTTAACTTATCTAAAATCAAGATGTATCTTATAATCAATAGATTTTTCCAGTAAATTTTATGTATGTCATAACAGGGGGTCTATTTGTTATTCTAATAAAAACACTTGTACCCTGACTTCTATAAACAAATAAGTCTCAAGTTTCTGAAATTTTAAAATAATAAAAATCCAGTTCTTTTATTCTAGGACTAGTGTTCCTCTTTGGTTAGCTCTCCAAAAATTAATTCTGGGACTAGCCTCAGGTGAAGGACCTTCAATCCAGATTTTTCTTTTCTTGAGTCATTTCCATTCTGGCCGGGCAGAAGGGAGAGCAAGTGGAAGACCGTATCAGGTAGGATTCCATGTTCAAGGTTAGAAGCTGATCACAGCACATCTGCCAGCATCCACTGGGCCCAGAACCCAGTCACATGGCCACGTCTACCTTCAAGGGCATCTGGAAAGTAGAGTTAAGCTACAAGTATGGAAAGAAAAGGAGACGAGCTTGCTGACCAGCCAGCTGGCCTTTTCTCTCCACATTTGGAATGATTCTTCATGTTTCTTGTCTCCTCTGATATTTTCAGAAGCACCAACTGGTGGAGGATTTGCTAATGACATCTTAGCCTTCTCTATCATTTTCTAACGATAGTGGGAGCATCAGTCTTTTACAGCAGTGTAGTGACCTGGGTATTTTCAGCACTGGGGGACAAGCCCACCGTGTGAACTTATCAAGATATAAAAGGTCATGTCCTCTCACAAGAAAAACAAAATTTCACCTGTTTAAACCTGCAATGCAATTATCTGGACAATGACTACTAATCAATGATCTAGTTTACCCAGGTCTCTCAAAGAGCTAATCAGTTTTGTTCAGGAGTTAACATAGCCACAGTTGAAAGACTGACCTACATAAAGCAACCAGAGAGCCGTTCATTAAACACTACACTGTTGCCTTTATGTTGAAATGATGTTTAAAGAAGACAGTGATTAGTACAGGATGAAATTACTCACCCTCTTCATATTTCCAGTGTGAGAAGGTTCGAGGTCATTTTGCAGGCAGTGGGCTCTAAATCAGCATTGCAGGCCAACTTTCTCTTCTTTCCTCTTGCCCTTTTCCTCTCTCTTCCTCCCTTAGCATACCTAAGCATACAAGTTGCTAGATCTAGACCCAGAATAAGAAAGAAAATTCTCTACTCCAGCCTGCTGCTACTCCACCCAGCATCAAAGGTCTGCGTTAGGATATCATGTGCTTTCCCAAATTAATAAAGCTGTGCTTCCTTTCCTGCTTATTACTTTTGTACCTAAATTTAATACACCAGAATTAAGGGGCAACCTCCCCCAACAGCGAGAATCAGAATCAGCAGTAGGAACTCCACAGGTCTTGATTTTGTCAATTCTAGGAGAAGTAGAGAGCTCACCTGGTAGGTTGCACTTGATAGTAACTAGCCTTTTAGCACTCTTTAATTCAGTTTTCCTTCTCACTCCTCAAAACAGATTTCTGCAATGGGTACTATTTTGGCACAAAGGAGATTGAGGCACAAAAGGGCTCATTAGTGATTAGCCTGATTCTACATGCTGGCTGATCATATCCTTTCTCTTCTAAACCAGAAAACTTTTGAGAAAAAAAGGGCTATTCATAATGACTACACTGAAATACAGGTGCAAATTGCAAGAGTTCTAAGCAAAGCGGGATATATTGACCCCAGGGGGAGCAGAGTAGGAACTTAAACATAGAATGCTAGCCTACATTTGATATTTGTTCTTCTACACAGTATCTGGCCTTTTAGTCTGGATAACTCTAAGAAATTCATGTGGAAAGCAGTACTTGGTCCATCTGTTGTGGTTGGAATGTGCTTCCTCCCACAAGGGCCCCTATTCTGGGAAGTTGGCCCCTGGTACAGTTATGATGGGAGGTAGGAACTTGAGAGGTGAGTTCTAGTGGGAGGTTCTTAGGTCAGAGGTGCAGACCAGTAAAAGCGATTAAGGTTTTTCCCATGGGACTCTGGTTAGTTGTCTTGAGTGAATCCTTACAAAAGTCTGAGCCTGGGCCCAGCCAGTCTCTCTCTGGCTCTCTGCCTCATGAGAGCCCTTGCTCCCATAGGTGCTCTTACCATGCCATCTGCCATAATATCATGCAGCCAAGAAGGCCCTTACCAGGTTCTATGCCCTTGAATCTTCAGGACTGTGAGCTAAATAAGGCTTTTTTTCTTCATAAGTAGGCTGTCTTGAGTATTTCATAATAGTAATAAAAAATGAACTAATAAGCCATCCTAGAGTACAATGTTTAAAATAAGCTTTTGAGGATTCCAAATAATGTTTGCAGAATCTAAACAAATACCAGAAATGTTCGGTAAAAGTCACAGGTGTTTAATCCACACAAATAAGACAAACTGAGCCTTAATTGCAGGTAATTTAGTTTTATAGTAAAAACCAAGGGGAATATAGATTTAATTGATTCTGCTTTACACCTAATGGAAGATATTGGACACAGGACTCCATGCTGTGGCCAGTGATGTGTGTGAACAAAAGCAACCTGGCACCAATGGTATGTGTGTGGTAGACAGCTTATCCCCTGGACATGTGAATAGAGTGAGCATATAATTCATCATCTGAACTTGAAGATATTTGAGAGTAAAAGGTGCTTCTCTTAGTAAATGGATCAGAAAAACAGGTAGAATCTACTGCCCAGGGCAAACTGAGGGGTATGGTTACCCTTTATACAGGAAGGGGAGGATTAACTCCCTTTTTCAGCTACAACTGTCACTGAACAGCGGGAAGCTAAGACTCATGTCCCATCCTAATCAAGCCTACCTTTGTTTTTACAAGAAAGTTATAGTTAATAAGGGTTTTTCCAGAAGGTGCATTATTTCCTTTTTATTGAATTAACATACTGTGTAGAAATGTCTCTCATTTCTATAATTATAGGAAGAACTCTAGAGGGTAAAACAATCACAATTCCTGCGTATGTCTCTAACTATAAATAATACCAATGTTTAATTTATATCTTGCTCAATGTTTGTTTACTTATATTACTAATAATATGTCTGCCTTAGGCTACAACAATGTTACATAAAAACAGCTTCTTTGCTCAATAATACTGCTGAATAGTTTTTTAGAAATAAGTAATAATCATATATTGAGGGAAATGACCAGCTGTCAGATGAAACAATAGGCCCATTTAGCCAAAGTTTAATTCAAACAACTTGCATTTCAGCAAACTCAAATCTGGACTTATCTTATCAGTGATAAAATTATCTGCAGCTACTTTATTTACTTTTCAGTTATTAAAAAGAGTGAAATTTCATCCAGAAACTATGCAATAAAATACAAACAAGAAACGGCATAAGTAAAAAAAAAATTAACTTGTGGATACAAATGCAGAAACTGGGCATCGATTTGCACTTTTCACTCTAAATACATAATCCACTTTGATTATATTGTTTTGGAAGCCTAAAAAACAGAAAATCCCTGTCCCAGAACAGTTTTCATCCACAGCTGCTCTGCCACACTTGCCTGGATCTGATTTCCTTGCAAACAGGAACAAGGGTCCTTTGAGTCTCACCAATTGCTTTCCCAGTGGGCCCTGGGGATCACTGAGAGAGGGGAGCCATTTAGCTCCATATTGGATTTGGGCCAGGGTATGATTATCTCCTGTGCTTCACGTTTCCATTGGGCACATAAAAATTCTGCTCTGGATCCTTGCAACCAGCAATGCACCCCAAGCACTCAAAGACTCAAACATAAGTAGAATAAGAACAAAGAAATAACTCCAACATATTCTGCACCCAAAACGCTCAGAAGACATAGAATAATACCCCCCAAATCAGCACTATGGTAAAAATAAGTATCTAATATCATTATTACAAGAACTACAATAATAATTTGGTCTATCCTTCTTCCTAGGTTGTGCTGCTATTTCTTCTACAAATTTTAATTCAAAAGGTTAGGCCATTACACTTTTTTTTTTTTTTAAGAGCCTGACACGTGGACTCACACTCAAGGATCCTCCACTTCTTTGAGAGTAAAGAACCCAAGGGATCTTAAGCTGAAGCAATTAGTATGATGCTCTTCCATCTTGGTGTTTAGGCTCCTGGAGTCTGATGACCCTTCTGTTCTTCATGGTATTGTGTTATTGCTCACAGTGGTTGTCTTTGTCAGTTTGCCATACCCTTATTTCTTATAGTTATGGAGGCCAGAAAGCCCACCACCAAGGTACCAGAGCTGTCTGATGAGGACAGGTTTTCTGATTTACAGAAAGCATCTTCTCCTGTATCTTCATAGACAGGAGAGTAGACAGAGAGCCCATGTCTTCCCTTTTTGTAAGAGCATTAATTCACCACGAAGTCCCATCCTTATGATGAAATCAAACACTTGTTCCCTCCCCAAGTCTCTCCTTCAAAAACCATTTCCTTGGAAGTTAGAATTTCAACCCATGAATGAGGGGACAGAACTTTAACAATGTTGATGACTGTATTTTGACGAAGGATTTTAAAGGTTCTAGAAATGACTGGGTTGGTTTGTCTTCATGCTGGTCATAAATAAATGGTCTTGCTTTTCTATCCCATCTAACCATTGGAACTTGGCCTTGTGACATGGAGAGATGATAGAGAAAATCACACATCTGTGTATATTCATGATTCAAAGGTTCATCATTTCTACGAATTTCAGTTCTGCTCTTTCCTATTGGTATCATCTTGTCCAGCCATCTTAACCAGTTCCCCTATCTGAAAAACGTATTTTATATGGTGGTTGTAAAGCTTGAGTGAAACTATGCATGTCGTGTTTAGCATATTATAAATATGCAGTAAATCAGTAAATGTTACCCATTCTTAGCTATTATGATTCCAGTCCCAGCTGGAGTTGATGATTTTAACTTTTCCTTCTCTCATCCTGCATAATCACAATTTTGAAACTTCATTTATCGCTTAAAGTTTTATCATTTCCATGCTTAGTCTGAGCTGATTGCTTCCAAAGTTCCAAAGAAAATCTTTTTCTAAGAGATACCTGGACATCCTCAAAACCCTGGAACCACTTAGGTCTTAGAGCCTTGGATTTCAGAATGCACCTTCTTACTATCTCCCTTTTCCTGCTGCCCCTCCCCAACTCACACAAACACACATACACATACACACACACACAAAGTTTGATCAAAAAATTATTATTAATGTTTAAAATGTTTTAATTATTGCAATTAAACACACATGCCATTAATCCCCCTCAAAATATTCCCTCCCATTTCAAGCACACTTACCCCATTGTTCTTGTACTTTTGTGGCTGCCTTGATAGTATCTTTAATTGATTCAAAATGTTTACCACTCAAGGTCATTTTGATTTGGGGGAGGAGCCGGAAGTTGCATGGTGCCACATCCATTCTGTTCAGTGTTGCTTGGCAGCAGCACCCACTGTATTTTTGATCACACCTTGCTGTAAAGATGCAAAAGAGACTTCCAGAACTATTTCAGAAAGTGAAATAAATCAGACACAGAAGCTTAAATATATAAGAAGTCAAACATGTAAATAATTTAGGAGGAAGACAGATGGTAGGAAAAGGGATGTAGACTTTGTGGAGATGGAAAGGGAGTCTGGGATGGGAAGAGACGGGCAGGGGGAAAGGGGAAGGAGAAGTAAGAAGGATCATGACGTGATATGTGTATGCACCAGTCCCCTACAATGATTGTATTTATTATGTATCACAAACTTAGACTAACAAAAATGCAAGAGAAAAAATTTTCATTTTATTAGTGCATGTTGGCAGCACATGAAGTTTACACCCATTTTAGGGAATAGATGACACATCTTGTTTCTTTTTAACTCCCCTTTCTCACCCAAAGCAATTTCCCTCCCTCCATCTCTAGATCCATTTTCCCCATTTTCATTATTCCTGTTCTTATTATTTATTGAAGTGGCAAGAATAATGGGATAAGTGTGTGTGAAGTAAAAGGGAATATTTTAAAGAAATTAGTGGCAATGTCTTTTACTGGAATGCTTTCTTTTTATTTAAACAGTTACCTTGTATTTTGATCAGCCTTCATATGTGGAATATGGAGCATGGCACATGAGAACTGAAGTTGGCCTGCCATGGACAAGCCCATTTTCCCCCTCCATTCCCCTACCACATTCCCCTCCAAGGGGCCCATGTGTGCTAGAGATGCTTTTCCAGTGATTCCCATCACAGGAATCTGGGAACCAAAACAGAACTCACTGTGCTGATGCAGTCTCCTATTCAAGCTGCAGCGTAGCAGAGCCCACACCCACCAGGGACCAGTACAGGACAAGTCTATTCCCGAGAGCCATTCCAACTGTAATTTCCCATCGTTATAATGTTTTAATATTCATGAGCTGTGGTTCGTGATGATCTGTAACCTACTTGTACTGGCTCACAAGGGCTGGTCATTAAATTTTCAGGAACTTTTTAGTCAGCTGTTAAACAAAACCATTATTAAAAATTAAATTATGTAAACTTACAATTAAATGAATTATTAAAAACAAAGATAAATGATCCAAAACTCATCACTTCTTAATTATTCTACTATATCTTCTTGTTATATACATGTTTGAGGGTTTTAGGCCTGCTATATCTGTACATTAGGAATGATATAAAATGCTGCCGTGCATTTTTTCACAACTCTGCAATTGGTGACACTACATTGGTAGCTTTAATTGGCCACCATGGCTACCAATCCCAGCTTGATTTATGTTTTTTGGTAGTCTAGATATGAGAAACTGATGGAGAGCATGTTAATAATGCAGATTAAATCTACAAGTGTCTGTTGTCATTACAACATGAATAGCACAAAAATTGAGTATTCTGCCAGTATCTGACACAAAGGAGCAGCTCACATCATTGATGCGTAATGAGGTTCTGGCATACACGTTAGCTGTTTCATTTCAATTTGGTCTTATTCATCATGTAAATAAAAATATTGATCAACACTCATATCCAACTGACCTTGGTTCATCAGTTATAATCATGGGTAGACTACATAAAGATGAAGGGCTCAGCAAAAATTGACCACAATATTCTGCAAGAATCAAATGGCTCTATAGCATTTACAAAAAAGAGCAATGTGTATTTTATTACTTTTGTCAATTGTGTGCTATACTTCCTTTATGTCGGTAAAACTTACATACATATATGTGCATATTTTTTTGAAAAGTCAGTTGTGAAAAATTTACTGGCATTTCACTAGTGCTATGACTGCTTGTTTCTATTACTCTTTATAGAGGTGGCAGGCAGACTTAGGAAATTTGATTCTATTTTTAAATGCCAGATGTAGGGGGGAGTTTCCAGAATTCACAAAGCATTGATGTTTACTTCTTCAAATATTTCTATCTTCATCCATTTTCTGTAACTGATATCACAGACTAGGAAGTTTATGAAGCGTATGAGTTTATTTGGCTAATGGGCCTGGAGTCCAGCAAGCCCATCAGTTGGGAGCGTCTCCTTGGTGGAGCACATCACTTGGCAAAGCAGAGCACAGACACCAGCTCAGGTCATTTCTTATAAAGTCACTGATGCCATCATGGGAACTCTACCCTTGTGACTTTATCTAATCCTAATGATCTCAGAAGGCCTGACCTCCAAGTCCACTACCATTTTCATTTGCAGATTCAGGTTCCAACATGTGAACTTTTGGAAGACGCATTCAAATTTCAGCAACTTGTGATGATATCTTTGCCTTACAAGGTGACAATGATGAAATTAAGCTGGTCTGATAACAGATCTGTGCTCTTGATTAACCCAAGAAAGGAGCACTGGATTTAGGTTACAACCAAAGCTCTAGAAAGAACCAACTCTTCAGCACTAGAAGGCAGCAAAGTTTCCCTTAACGATGTCCAGGTAGAGAACTAGACCTGTTCTCCTACCGCCTCCTTAGGCCAGACCAGTAACTGTAGCTGTTCCTCCTGTTCCAGAGCCTTGTGGATTTCAGCAGATCTGAGACAAGGTCTGACTTAAGCCTTAGGTGTAAGAGAAGCCATGGCTATGAGTGACGGTACAAACATCTAGTATGCTCCTCGGCTCCCCACCAATCTGGTCAATGTCATTAATGGTCAGTGTGTATAACAACAACTCTCTGGAGAGGCAAAGACAAAGGAATGGCTCAGCACTCAGGCGGATAAGGAGTCTGGGAAGCTAAATCTATGTATCAGAAAAGAGGATAGTCAGAGTGACATGGTTATTGTTAGAAATTCGTTCAAGCTAACAGTAAAATATAAGAAGAAAACTATTGGTAGCATAGATTAGTGGGAAGAAATGGAGATGGCATTTGATGCAAAAGACAATTTGCTTTTGGTTACAGAAAATATTTTTTTTAAAAGTCATTCATAATTGTCCTCCAAGGTAAGGTATCCTTTCTAATGAAGATTAAACAATAAATTAAATATTATATAATACGAGGAAAATTATGAGAAAGTTTCCGAGTGAACATTTATTATGATTGTTTGCCAAAAGATTGTATAAATATGTAGTTTAACACTGAGACTATACTTTGCTTCATATATTCACTGAATCTGTGGTCACACTTTTCTTCAGGCCATTATTTACACAATAACAGACACTGGTGTTTTCCTGTTTTGTATTTCTCATGATGAGAAACTGATTGTGTATTATTTCAGTGAATCACCTAACTAAGAATCCTTTATTTTTGCTTGAGTTATAACACATTCTCAAGAAAATCACATATAAAATTTTAACAGAGTTTATTGAGTTCTTACCACATGGAAGGCACCGTATCAGTGGAAGAGATAATTAAGTAAAATACAACTGTTCTGAACTTCAACTCTGAGAATCTGTAATAAACTAAGAAGCTATTACATAAAGAATAATTAACCTCTGCCTTACTGTCTTCAGAAATTTCCAGTCTGCAATTTATGAGATGAAATTTTACCTCCTGATCATTCTAAATCAAGAGTTTTTGAATACATTTAACACTGTTGCTTGCTTTTTTCCTTTAAAAAATGGAGTTGGAAAGGAAATGTAGAAATGAGATCAACAAATAGATTTGATTATTTACCATCATAAGTTTCCTCAGAGCTGCCAGTAAATCCCTTGCAAAGTACACAATTAATATTTATGAGTGAGCCATGTAGTCCTATGGCAGCCACTGCTTGGTAATTGATTTAACTTCTGTATGGTTTCATTTTCTTTGCCCTATGGTAGAATACTTTGATTCCCTTCTCTTGAGTGAAGGGGACAGGATTTGATATGGAAAAGGAAAGGATTTGAAATTTTAAAAAAATTTAATCAGAGTTGGGTCATCCTTCCTGGATGGTAGAAAGTAATCAGTCTGCATCCACTAGAGGGTCTTGTAACTTGATCCAAGCTCAAGAAAGAGACAAAGCTGCTTACAATAATCCCAGGGTTAATTGTACCTGTGGGGCAAGGTGACTATTCTTTCTGTACATCAGTCTTGAAGGTATTAGCAAGAAGAAAGGAACTTTGGCTGTGATGATATATGTGAGCATCCGTTAAAATCTTGCAAAGAAATTTACTTGACCTATCTCTGGTGGGAGACAATATAGATTGGAGGTCCTATATCCATCATCACTCACAAAAATATGGGCTATGGTCTCTCTTCTGAATGACTAAGTGGAGAAGAACCTCCTGAATTAATATTAGGCTGAAGTTTAGGGAGGTAGAAAGGTAATGGAATTATTTCCACACAGAGAGTAATGGAGGTTCTCAAGGAAAGGTGGTAGGAGGCTGGAGAAAAGGTATTGAAGGAGGAGGAGACACAGAAAAGAGAAAAAATATAGATGAAGGAGAGTAGAAGAAAGGGATTTGCATGTGGACTCTGCTTTTGGGACAAATCTTTAGATAAAGATATACTCTCCTCTGAAATCTGAGACCTTATCAAAACTCTCTTTAGTCTCTATCCTGGTATTATGGTTTATATCTAGATGTCCCCTCAAAGCCTCATGTGCTCATAGATGGGGCTGTTGGGAAGTGACTGGATCATGGGTGTGTGATACTGGATTAGTTCACAGACAGGTTTACAGCTAGGTGTGATGTTGGAAGGTGAAGCCTGGTAGGAAGAGGTGGGCCACTATATACAGGAGATATCTACGCCTATATCTACATCTTTATCTATATCTACATCTGTATCTATATATCTCACATGTATATACCACCATGCATAATAAACTTGCCAGAGAAATGCATGCACACTTCAACAGTTCACTGTACTAATAAATGTCTGGAAGCTAATGGCCACCACTTCGAGCACCTCTTATAAAGGTGGTCAAAGGTAACTTGTATTGATTTCATGATGTCTCAATAAATTTAGTATTAAAATATTTATACAAATTTTTCTTTTCCTGTTGTACACTTTTTTGGGAAGATTCTCCTCTTCCCTTTAGTACTCACAGCTTTCTGCTTCCTGTCTGTCATGCCATGGACTGTTTCTCCTCTGCCATACCCCTCTGCCACACCATTCTGCTTTGGATCCAGATGACTATTGACTGAAACCCCTACAAGCTATAAGTTAAAATAAAACTTTTCTTCTTTAACTTATATATGTCAGATAGTTTGCTCCAGCAATGAGAAAGTAACTAAGGTAGATTTGCATGGGCTTGATCACAAACATGATTGGGAGGGAACTCAAAAAGCCCTACCTCTACTCCATCTCAGCCTGGAGATTTCTGGGCAGAGGCATGAGAGCCCCCAGAGTGGAGAGATACACAGAACTGCAACAGCAGAGAAGGCTTCTCTCTCCCCAGTAGCTGCCTGCCATAATTCTGAAAGAAACAGTCTTCAAGACTGGAGCAGTAAATCTTCAAATGCACTCTGTGAGCATGAAATGAAATAATATAGATCAAAATATTTTCCAATCTATAAAGTTTTATACAAATAAAGATATTATTTTAAATTATGTACTAATAATTACACACACTTTAACTTAAAGTTACTGATCTGGGCTCCCATCTCTAATACCAAAGTAATTTTTTAATGGCTACATAGTAGCATTCTTGGATTAAGTGCATATAATTGTTCCCAGGATAGGATAGGACAGAATATGAACAGACATCTATAGCCCAGAGTGTAAATAAGAAGGCAATGCATGTAATCACTGAACTATTTTGGAGAACCTACTTTGTCCCCAACAGCGTGAATGGTACCACAGGCAGAAAAAAAAAAGAAAGAAAAAATCAAGAACAGGTTGTGCTTTTCCGACATCTCAATCTAAGCGGGGAGACCAAGGACATTGCAATGAATTTAGGACAGAATGAGCTATGATAGCATAGCACTTCTCTTAGGGACAAATCAAAGAGAAAGAGATTATATTTCAAGGAGTTAGCCTGTTATGTGGACCTTAGGGCTAGCATAACAACTCTGACCATATGCTACTGAAATGAAGTTAAAACTGAATGCCTAGTGATTGAGATTGGCAGATCTGTTGTTATCAAGAATTTAATTCTTTAAGATCTCTGGGTTGCAAGGAACATAAACTCATTCTAGAATATGGTATGTGTGGAGAGGGAGCATGAGCAGTAGAATAATAATAAACAAAGAAATATAGAGAACAAATCTCAACCATGCAAGATGGTATACTGCAGTAGATCTGAGTTTGGGCTCTAAATCATGCCACCTACATTTGAATTCTTCCTTCTAGCCCCTACTCCCTATGTCACTTTGGACAATTTACATACTTTTTCTTGCCTCCACTTTCTAATTTGCAAAACAGGGTTAATAAATGTATCAACTTCAAAAAGTGTTTTGAGGGATAAAGAGAATATCTTGCACAACTCGTAAAACACTTCTGACAAAAAGGGAGGGCTCGATACATGTTATTTGCTATAAGCATGGTGTTTTTAGGTTCTAGGAAAAGCAAAATGGTGAGAACCCAGGGAAGGGAAATCACTTTCAGTTGGGCAGGCTTTGTAAGGTTTGGAAAATCATGAACTGAGAAGTCATTCAGCATCTGAGCAGTGCTGATGACCAGGTTCTTTTTCCCAACCTCTGCAAACCCAGGGTCTTGCTATGGATCTGTTTGTTGTCACCCAGCCTTCACCACTACTGTGACTCAGCATTTCTCCCTTGAACTGTATTTGTGTCTTCTTTCCTTGACTTCACTCTTTCTCTGTCCTTCTAGTATCTACTCATTCATCATATCCCCTGGTTTTCTCTTTGTGTACCACTCAGTTTCTTTCCCCAATACCTAACTCCAGTTATTTTTATATTTTAATCTAATCAGTCATGAATATCCCTGAGGCAAAGAAGTCCTTTCAGCCACTTGGTAGGTATTTGATAAGCCAAGGGGGGCTCCTGGAGTTGGACATCTGCTTCTGGGACAGTCTGGGATGATCACTAAGATGACATTGGATTGAGCAGAGAATGGTCACCCGGGTGCCTATTTTGTACCTCTGTCCACATCTATGGTACATCTCTTTTATGTGCCATATGTGTATCTCTTTACAAATTTATTTCTCATATGGACTAAAAGAATTCAATATTTGAATGTCTACTATATGTTGGCCCAGGATATGTTCTAGGTAAGAAGAATATGAAGCAGTTCCTACCCCTAGTATAAAAAAAGAGAATAGACCTGCTAACAGCCACTTCTAGGGTGAGATGGAGTAACAGGCACACATATGTACAGATACAGGGCGCCCCAGGTCTGCTTCTGAGTAAAGGGCTTGGGCTAGAACCTCCTAAAAGGAGGTTCTAGAACCTGTAAAATGAGATGATTAAACTACATTGATCTTGAAGGTCTCCAGCTCTGACATTCTGCAATCTGCAACTCCATAGATTCTGTAATCTATGTCCTGGTTGCAGGCCACCTCTAACACTTGTAGAGTCCAAAGCTGGAGTAAAATGGAAGCTACCTAACATAACACAGAATAGAGGTGATGTAAACCAAGAGAACAAACAGCTAAATGAAATATAGCTGATCCTTTTTCTTTGATAACTCACCTTTAAAAGACCTAAGAGGCTAGATTTGAATTTAGAATTCTTGAGCTCTTTGAAGTACTAACATGCTGCCAAAAGGAAGAGCCAGTCCTTCCCACAGCACCCCTAATTTACAATCTGATCCTCTTCATTCCCTAGCTCTGGTTTGTCCCACCCAGTGAGAAGTCCTGTGCACACACAGCCAGAAATCGAAATTCACACAAGCTGATTCCTATTCTGTCCCCCATTCTGAAACCATTGCTCAACCATTGCATTGAAGACCATGCCTTGAGCTGATGGGTGCACACAAGGTGCTCAGGCGGCTTAGGGAGGACAGAATTGGGGGGCTGGTTTGAGGTCACTTAAGCAGAAAATTGGGAGTCCTGAGTATTTTGTGTATGGTCTACAAAGAAGGAAACAGGGGCTCTGGGCAGGCATATCCTCCAGCTCCACATCCTCCTTTTTTGACAGTCAGGGCTTGGCTCGAGGAGGAAGGCCAATGAAGGCTCTCCTTCCCATGTTTCAGAGGGGTGCTGTGCTGCCTCTGCCTCCCAGCCTGCATCGCCAAATTCAGAAAATAAATTGCTAAACAGCTATTTGTCTAAATTCACTTTTCTGGCCCTAAAATTGTATATACTTAACCTAATAAAGAAATAAAACAACATTTAGGGAACAATAGGTTTATCTGGTAAACTTTTGTTTGCATTCTATTGTGTTCAAAACTATCAGAAAGGAACTTTGTCTCTATAGTAACAAGGAGACTTTGGGTGCCCAGTTCAATTTCTGACAGTCGGACCTTCTAGATCTCAGAGGAAAGTGGAAAGGGCCCTGAAATTCAGTAAGATTTTACTTTTATTTGCACAGGCCACTCTACAGTTTATGCATTACTTGTGTGTCATTGCAGTTCTAAGGAATTCTACTGCCAGTGAACTAGTGGAGTAACAGCGGAAGGTGCCATATAAGTCACACCATTGAGATAATGACATTAACGAGCATTGACATTTGTCACTGATTTACAAGTGTTGGTCTCAACACTTTACATGCGTTTTTCTCATCGAATCTTACGGGAATGAGATGAGGTAAATGTTTTTATCCTCATTTACAGATTTTTGAAATGTGAATGTGAGAAATGAAAAAATAAAGCAGTTTCAGGGTTTGATGATAGGAGATTAGAAGTGGTCCAATGGGATTCAAACCAAAAACTTCAAAGTCAAGATTTATTGCTCTGCACAGCCACCTGGTTCCACACTACAAAGATGCAGGGGACATCAGACCACCAGACCACGGTACTGAGTCCCGCTGCTCCCAGCCCAGAGGTATGGGCTTCTGAGCTGCTGTCGCACTGATCCTGGTCCAGAGGAAGGGGCTTCCCGGTCACCATCCCTCCCACTGCTCTCAGCCCAGAGGATAGGGCTTTTGGGCCACCTTCTGTCCCACTACTCCTGGCCCAGAGGAAGGGCCTTCCAGGCCACCATCCCTCCCACTGCTCCCGGCCCAGAGGTAGGGGCTTCTGAGCCACCATCCCACTGCTCCTGGACCAGAGGAAGGGCCTGCCTGGCCACCATTCCTCCCGCTGCTCCCAGCCCACAGGAAAGGGTTTTGGGTCACAATCCCTACCGCTGCTCCCGGCCCCTGTCACCTCTCCCAGATCAGGGGAGGTAATCCGTGCAGGCGCCAACAGCCCCCACCCTAGTTGAAATGAGAAAACACATAAATAAGTCTCAAAACTAGACTTCCAGATCACCTACAGAAACCCCAAAGAGAAATGAGATGGAACACTCTGATACTCAACCACCTGGACCCACTGAACTGGCAACAAAAGGGATCTGGAAAAAATGAAATCAGAAATAATTTTTCAGATAACAGGAGAAATTGTGCCCCTAGTGCAAGACATGATTAATAAATCTAGAGAGGAGCTCAGAAACATGAAGGAATCCCAACGTAGGAAAAAAATGGAATCCATAAAACAGATGCAAATAGATTTCCAGGACATGAAAAACTCCATTGAAAGTCTACACAGCAGAATGAGCCAATGTGAGGACAGAATTACAGATATAGAAGATAACATTGCGATTAATGACCAGGAAAAGAAAAATTGCTTCAAAATTATAAGGGAACAGGAGAAATCAACCCAGCAGCTGCTAGATGATGCAAAGAAGAATAACATAAGACTGATTGGAGTCAATGAAGAAACAGGAGAGAGTGCAGATGACATAAAAAATCTCTTCACAGAAATAATGGCAGAAAACTTCCCAAGCAGGGGAAAAGAGCTTGACATACAGATAAGTCAGGCTTATAGGACTCCCACTAGACTTGATCCAAAAAAATCTATACATAGGCATATAATTGTTAAGATTCCACAAACTCAACAGAAGAACAAAGTTCTACAAGCAGTTAGAGAAAAGAAACAAATCACATACAAAGCAAAGCCCATCAGAATCACAGCAGACTTCTCAACACAAACCATCAAGGCAAGAAGAGCTTGGAGTGACATATTCCAAGCCCTAAAAGAAAACAGCCTCCAACCCAGATTGATATACCCTGCAAAACGATCTTTCAAAATGGATGGAGAAATAAGATACTTTCATGACAAAGAGCACCTTAGGAACTTTATGAATACCAAACCAGCACTCCAAAGAATTTTACACAATATCCTAGGATCAGACATTGAGGATCACAACACCAGGAAGCAAAGCAGAATGAACCCATCTGGCATGACAAGAAATTAAATGTAAAGAAGGAGAACCCAACAAAAAGAAAAGGTCATGGCAATGGAAAATCAATACGTTTCAGTTATAACCATAAATGTTAATGGTCTCAATTCACCAATCAAAAGAAATAGACTGGCAGAATGGGTCAAGAAGCAAAATCCAACAATATGCTGCATACAAGAAACACACTTCATTCAAAAGGAAACTCATAGACTGAAAGTTAAAGAGTGGAAAACAATACTCCATGTGACAGGAACCTGAAAAAAAAGCAGGAGTAGCTATCCTCTTGGCAGATCGAGTAGATTTCAAACCAACACTGATTAAGAGAGACGAAGAAAGACACTACATCCTTGTAAAGGGAACAATCCAAGAGGAAGAGATGACAATCATAAATATCTATGCACCAAACACTAGTGCATCCAACCATATAAAACAAATACTAACAGACATGAAAAAGTCATATATGCACTAATACAATTGTAGTGGGGGACCTCAACACCCCACTGTCACAAATAGATAGATCAACTAGACAAAAAATAAGTAATGAAATACTAGAACTCAATCAAACCCTTGAACAAATGAACTTAACAGATGTTTACAGAGTCTTCCACCCCACAAAATTAGAATACACATTCTTCTCAGCTGCACATGGGTCATTCTCAAAAATAGACCGCATACTCACACATAGAACATGTTTAAGTAAGTGCAAAGGAATTGAAGTTATCCCCTGTATACTATCAGACCATAGTGTGATGAAATTAGAGATCCATAGCAAAAGAAACCCAAAAAATTTCATAAACATGTGGAAATTGAACAACACACTTCTGAATAACCAATAGGTCACAGAGGAAATTAAAGAAGAAATCAGACAGTTCCTTCAATTAAATGACAATGACAATAAAACATATCAGAATCTGTGGGACACAATGAAAGCAGTCTTATGAGGGAAATTCATAGCAGTGAATACACATATTAGGAAAACAGAACGAGCCCAATTAAACAACCTGAAGCTGAACCTCAAGCTTCTAGAAAAAGAAGAGCAGAACAACCCCAGAGCTCATACAAGGGAGGAAATTATAAAGATCAGAGCAGAAATCAATGCAGTGGAGACTAAGAGAACAATACAGAAAATCAATGAAGCCAAGAGTTGGTTCTTCGAAAGAATCAACAAAATTGATAAACACTTAGCCAACCTTGTCAGAAAAAGGAAAGAAAAGGCCCAAATCTATGCAATTAGGAATGAAAAGGGTGAAATGACAACAGACCCAGCAGAAATCCAGAGGATCATCAATACCTACTTCCAGAACCTATATGCCAATAAGATGGACAACACAGAAGAAATGGACAGATTCCTAGATACATATGAATTACCAAAGTTGAATGAAGAAGACCTAAAAATTCTGAACAACCCAATATCAACCAATGAAATTGAAAATGTAATTAAAAATTTATCAACTAAGAAAAGCCCAGGCCCTGATGGCTTCACTGCTGAATTCTACAAGACATTTAGAGAGGAACTGCTGCCACTACTGTTTAAACTCTTCAATGAAATTGAAAGGGAAGCAATGGTCCCAAATTCATTCCTGGAAGCAAGCATCACCTTGATCCCCAAACCAGAGAAAGACCCAACCAAAAAGGAGAACTATAGGCCAATCTCACTAATGAACATAGATGCAAAAATCCTTAATAAGATACTGGCAAACAGAATGCAGAAGATCATCAAGAAGATCATACATCCTGATCAAGTGGGATTCATCCCAGGGATGCAGGGATGGTTCAATATATGAAAATCAATCAATGTAATACACTATATCAATAGAGCCAAGGACAAAAAACATATGATTATTTCCATAGATGCAGAAAAAGCATTTGACAAAATCCAACATGCATTTATGATTAAAAAAAACCCTACAAAAAATTGGAATAGATGGTCTCTACCTCAAACTGATAGAAGCCACATATGAAAAACCAACAGCCAATATCATACTAAATTTTCAAAAACTGAAATCCTTCACACTAAAATCAGGAACAAGACAAGGATGTCCACTATCACCACTCTTGTTCAATATAGTTCTGGAAACATTAGCCATGGCAAGTAGACAAGAGAAAGAAATAAAAGGAATAAAGATAGGAAATGAAGAAGTCAAATTGTCATTATTTGCAGATGACATGATACTCTATATAAAAGACCCCAAGAACTCCACTAAAAGTCTTCTAGGCTTAATAACCAAATTCAGTCAAGTAGCTGGTTACAAGGTCAACACACAAAAATCAGTAGCTTTCCTCTACACCAACGACAGACTCACTGAGAGAGAAATAGGGCAAATAATTCCTTTCACAATAGCATCCAAAAAACTGAAATACCTAGGAATCAACCTAATGAAAGAAATCAAAGACCTCTTCTCTGAAAACTATGGCACTCTGAAAAGAGAGATTGAAGATGATATCAGAAAATGGACAGACATCCCCTGCTCCTGGATAGAAAGGATTAATATAGTGAAAATGGCCATACTTCCAAAACTGTTATATAGATTCAATGCAATTCCAATTGAGATCCCAGCAGCATACTTCATGGACCTTGAGAAAGCAATCCAAAAATTCATTTGGAACAAGAAGAGACCCAGAATAGCAAAAGCAATTCTAGGTAACAGAGACATGGCAGCGGGTATCACAATCCCCAACCTGCAAATCTACTACAAAGCTACTGTGATAAAAACAGCACAGTACTGGCAAAGAAACAGACCTGAAGACCAGTGGAACAGATTAGAAGATGCAGAAACAATGCCAGACACACTCAGCCATCTCATCTTCGACAAAAGAGCCAAACACCCTCACTGGAGGAAAGATAGCCTCTTTAATAAATGGTGCTGGAAAAATTGGCCTTCAACTTGCCAAAGATTAAAACTAGATCTATATCTCTCACCATGCACTAAACTAAAATCAAAATGGATTAAAGATCTAAATATTAAAATAGAAACTCTGAACCAGTTGGAACAGAGGTTCGGCAGAACCCTTGAAGACATTGGTGTAGGAAAAGATTTTATGAACAAAACCTCAGTTGCCCATGAACTAGCACAAACAATCAACAAGTGGGATCTCTTCTTATTAAAAGGCTTCTGCACAGCAAGAGAAACCACCAGCAGTGTGAAGAGACAACCCACAATGTGGGAAAAAATCTTCACGTGCTCTTCCTCAGACAAAGGTCTACTATCTCGAATCTATAAAGAACTTAAAAAGATCAGACCTCCCAAATTTAAAGACCCAATCCAAAAATGGGCATCTGAAATGAACAGACATTTCTCAGACAAAAAAGTAGAAATAGCAAATAAATACATGAAAAAATGTTCAACATCACTGGTCATTTGAGAGATGCAAATGAAAACAATGCTGAGATTCCACTTCACTCCAGAAAGAATGGCTGCTATCATAAAATCAACCAATAACAAATGCTGGCAGGGCTGTGAGGAAAGAGGAACCCTGCTCCACTGCTGGTGGGAGTGTAGACTGGTGCAAGCACTGTGGAAATCAGTATGGAGGTACCTCAAAGAACTAGGACTGGAAGTCCCATTTGACCCAGCTATTCCCCTGCTGGATATCTTCCCCAAAGAATTAAAAGAATCATACCACAATGATATATGTGCGCCCATGTTCATAGCAGCACAGTTCGTGATAGCTAAAACTTGGAAACAGCCCAAAGGCCCATCAAGTGGAGACTGGATAAAGAAAATGAAGGTTTTTTTATAAAGTGGAGTACTACTCAGCCATAAAAAATGAGAAATTAGAGACATTTATAGCTAAGTGGAAGCACATTGAGGCGATACTCTTAAGTGAAATAAATAGGACACACATGCATAAATATCGAATAGTTTCTCTGGTGTGAGAAACTGAAAGTGTAAATAAGGACTAAATGTATAATAATTAATGTGAAATGGGAAGAAAAGGGGCAAGGGGGAAGGAAGTGGGAGGGCTAGGGGAAAGGATAGAAGGGAATGAGATTAATATGAGAAAATGGAAAAATAGGAACAAAATCTTTGTAAATAGGGAGGAATGGAGGGGTTGAAGGGAGGGCTGGGCAAGGGTGAAAAATAAGAACCAAGAGAGACTATGTAAAGGTGCAAATTCCCAATGATGAATGTCATTATATTGTATACCTAAAATGTACCAATGATTAGAATGAAGAATTGATAATGCAAAATAGGAAGAAAAGGTCCAAAGGGGTAGGGGTAGTGGGAGGGGCAGGGGAAAGGAAAGAAGGGAAAGGAAAAATGATGAGAAATGGAAAAAATGGAATAAAGTCTTTGTAAATAGGGAAGGGTGGAGGGCGTTAAGGGAGGGCTAGGAATGGCGAAAAAATAAGAACCAAGATGCATCATGCAAAGGTACAATTCCCAATGAGAAATGTAATTGTGCTGTATACCTACAATGTACCAATAAAAGAATTCAATAAAAAATGAGTTAATATAATATTCTCAATTTCCATGAGATGGAATCCTGTTCGTGCCATTCCTGGCCACGTTTCACTACATTGGCAAAAGTCACATCACCTGAAAAATGTGCCTGCCGCTCTGCTTGTTTGTTTAAAGTAATATGTTTCGTGCACAATTGAATTCTTGTGCCATGGATGGATGAAAAATGAAAAGAAATATATCTTTAAATTCACATCAGTGGAGCCTGTGCCAGAACAACAAATCCATGTATTACAAGTGACATGTAAATTAGGAGAGCCAATAGAGCTAATACACTCTGCTCTATTCCTACTGAAATATTTCAATATAACCTCAAAATTTAGCTGATTCCAAACATCCATGTGCAGGCACACTGCAGCAGAGCACCACTCTTCCCATGTGTGGTTTACTGACTTTCTATTTCCCAAACTTAAACATGGAAAGAAATTCTACTGTCTTTTTGTAAAACGGAAGAAAAAGAAACTAGCTATTTTTCGAAATTATATCTACTAATGCCACCCCAAATAATGGAAAACCTAATTATTGTCTAACTTCCAGAACTATTGACTGTAAGTTTGAAATCCCAGGGAATTTCTGTGAAAGCCAAGTTTTCCAATCCGTCTGACTGAGGCTCCCACTGCTAGTTGCCTGCCCAGGACCATTCAGCCCCTCCCCTGACAATGAGCTCAGCCTCCTCTATAAGGAATGTCAACTGCCACCTTAACAAACAGGAAATGAAACCCTTGAAGGTGGGGTTATTGGGAAAGAGATATTAACATGTATGCAATCAGTTTACTGAGTGCTGACCTTGGGATCTGTGCTATTAATTTTCTGAAAATAAAGCAATGCAGGAAACTAACAAAAATCTCTTTTTATTGAGCTTATATTCTAGTGATGGGACACAAAGGAAAATAAAATAAATCGGAGGCATATGTGGAATGTTATATGAGATGAGTGCTGTAAGGAAAATAAAGCAGAAAAGAGAGATAAAAATGTTGGAAGGAAGAGGTTGCAAGGCTACCTAGAGTGGCCAGGGAAGCCCTCACTGAAAATATTTGGGTAGAGATCTATTTACCATCCTCCTGCCTCAGCCTCCCAGATTGGTAGGATTACAGGCGCATTGCACCACACCCAGCTTATGGCCTCATTTTAACTCCGTTACATCTGTAAAGGCCTTCTCTACAAAAACATCCATATTCAGAGGCCCTAGGGGGTTCAACATATGAATCTGAGAAGATGGAATTCTATTCACAACCAATGTTGTCAAAGAACCGTAGAGGTCAGGTAGGACCACAGTGAGGTGATCTACTCAGGGTAATAGGTGAGGGGGGGAAGGTGGGTGGGAAGGAAGTCAGATTGCACAGGACCCTGAAGATCACAGTAGAGATGCTTCACTTTATTCTGAGCAATGTAAGAAGTCACTGGAGAGTGTTCTGAACAACAGAGCAGAATGATCTTACAGCTGAACAGTTTATTATTTGAGATGACCAGTGGCCCTCTGCCTTTCCTGGACAGGACAATCAAAGTGTTTCCAGCCCTTGAAAAATCACCCTTGGTTACAAATGCCATCCTTATGACTTAGAATGTCCTTATCAATGGACCACTGCTGTGCTTGTTTTTTCATCCAAGAATATAATCTTTTTAAACTACAGTATCTGGCCCATTTAAGCTCTACGTGATCAATGGTGGACTTATATTTGTTTCTAATGCTTATTTTTCTATTTCTACTATCTTTCTGATCTCTTCTCTTTCCTTTCCTCTTTCAAGTCAATTGTTTTTTCTTTCATTTTCTCACTGTTTCATCCTCAGTCGTAGTCTTCACATTGAGCATTCTATTCCCTAGGTATTTTACCACATATAATCAACCAAGTTTTTTCATATTTCCTGAGTTATACAATTGCTCTCAGTTATTATTGTTTTGTGCAGTTAGATTTGCTGGAATCATTCCCATATTTACCACTTTCTTTTCCTGTCACTTAATCATAAACTTCAGATCTTCCACTCGGGATTATTTTCTTTCTACATAAAGCTCACCCTTTAGTGTAGGTCCAGTGCGAAAAATTCTTTCCATCTTCAACTTCACTAAGAGTATCTATATTTCTCCCTCATAATTGAAAGATAGTTTCTGTATTTGAGTCCTTTCTTAGAGGTTTCTAAGCCTTCAGGGCTTTTTTCTCAGCATGTAGAAGGTATTTGACTGTCCATTCTTCCCTAGGTATCCACTGGGGGTCAGTTCTATGGCCCTTCATAAACAGGAAATTTTAAATGCTCAAGTACCTTACATAAGATCATGGACTATTTGCATCTAAGCTGCACACATCCCCCAATATACTTTAAACATCTCTTGATTGTGTATAATACCTGAGACGATGTAAATGCTGTGTATTATTTAAAGGACAATGACAAGGAAAAAAGTTTTTTAAGTATTCAGTACAGATACCATTTTTTCTATTTTTGATCTGCTATTGATTGGCTTAGCAGATACAGATCCTATAGGTACAGAGGGCCAACTGGACTTTTCATTCTTTTGTTATGAAGATAACCCTTAAATCTTTTCACTCTACACATGTTTAAGATCTACGTTTGTCATTGATCTTCTCCACAACACTGTACCTTTTTCTTTGCCCTGCTGTTAACTATGGATTTGAGATCTGATGTCTAACAACTCTTAAAATCCTCAGCTGTCATCTCCTCACATACTGTCTCCTCCTTATGCTTTGTGTATCTCCTTCTGGCATTTGAACTATATCAGAAGCTCTGAGGACATTGTGCTAAGTGATATAAGCCAGACACAGAAGAGAGAATATTGCACTGTCTTTCTTACAGGTAGAATCTTTAAAAGCCAAATACATATAAATAGAGAATAGGATGGCATGGAGAGGGGGACAGAGATGTTGGCCAAAGGGCACAAAGTTGCAATTATATAGGGCAAATAAGCCTAGAGATCTAATGTACAGCATGGTGATAATAGTTAATAACACTGTAGTGTATAATGGGAATTTGCTAGAGAGTACATTGCATTAACTCTAACCAAACACAAAAGCAGTCATGTGAAGACACAGACACATCCATTTGCTTCACTGCAATATTCATTTCATCATGTATAGGTGTATTCAAGTATCCTACACATTGGACACCTTAAATATACTTGATAAAAATAATTTTCACTCTATGATCTAAATTTATTAACTATTTTCTTCTCTTTGGGTTGCACTATAAAACATTTCTTCAAATCCTTCTTCCATTTTCTTGATTAGCTATATTTATTCCTAAATAAATTCAAAATATTAATTATTTTTATGTAATAAATGAACATAATATAAAAGTAATAAGTTTTAGAGTAAGAAACACATGGTTTGAATTCCCTACTGAGTATATGGCAAGCAGCCTAGTAGTGTGTGTGTATGTGTGTGTGTCTAATATAATGCATAGAATAGACCCAGGATGTTAGCTTCCTTAATTATAAAATTCTCACATTCGAATATGTCACTATTTTTGCATATGTTACCTGTAAGTACTATAAATCTTTATCAGACAGGAAATAGGGAAAACAATTTCAGTCTCCTTTCTCATTTTGCGTCTTTATTTGTGTAACTTGTTTCCTTGTTTGCGATACCCTAGTTACTGGCCACAATAGGCCAATTTTGTCTTCCTAGAAATACAATTCCTGTACCAGAGTACAGCCAATAAAAATTAAGTATTCACTAAATAAAAGATATTCTTCCTTGGGAGTTGTTTAGGATGAAAGAATCACACCCAAACACACACGCAACTAAATATAAAACTGCTTCTCAAACTCTAAAAGTCTTGCTTCCTAAACATCAAAGAATAAACTTGACTTTAAAATTTTTGTTCTCACCTACCTACAGTTAGGCCAAAGAAAAATCAACTCTGAAGACTATGGTAGAAGACATAGGTGAAAAATTAGTTATTTTTATATCTCTTAAGCTTATGAGAAGACTTCCAAGAAACTAGACCTTCTCAAATTGATTTTTTAAAAACTATTGGAATTTTTTGGTTTTAATTTTAGAGGGAAGAAATAAATGCAGAGAAAATACATTCATATCAGTAATTTAATATATAAGAAATGAAATTTTTAAATTATGCCCTTGAGTCTTTTTTCTTTTACAGTTCTGTATTTGCAGTCATAATTCCCAAAATTAAAATTAATCCTCATAGCATGGAGGCATAGGAAAATCTCCAATGTTCAAGGAAAAATAATTTTCTTCATAATCTGACTTTACTAAACAAGGAGTATATGCATGTTCATAGTAGAAGGAACTCTAATCTAAATACATTGAGAAACACTAATATTTTACATATAAGTACATAGAATATCATTATCTGTATCATGTCTCCTCTGTCAAACTCAAACTTAAGTTCCCAAAGAGCTAATCACTAATGTTTTCTAAAATATTTTTAAGTGACTGTATATCTTGCTGTTCTGGAGGCTAGAAGTCCAAGACCAGGGTGCCAGACCGGCTGGGTTCTGGTGAGCGCCCTCTTCCTGGCTTAGAGATGCAGTCTTCTTGCTCTGTCTCCACCTGGTGGAGAGAAAGATCACCTCTGTCCTGTCTCTTAATGTCGTAGGGTGAGGGCGCCACCTTCATGACTTCACTACCCTTCAAAGACCCTACCTCTTAATACCATAACTCTGGGGATTAGCATTTCAGCATATGACTTTTTGGTGGACACAAATATTTGGTCCAGACCCAGTTATTAAATTTTAAGATGGCAAGAGAATGCTCTCCTCCTCACAAATAGGAGGCTTGGGTCTCTCAGTGATGAGATAAGGAACATCTGAGACTCTCCTGTGGCAGCTTGAAGTGTTTTGCCTTCACTGAGTTGAGGAAAAGACACTCTCTCAGAATTAGAAAAGCCTTAATCATGGAGGAAGTAGGATGTGAACCTAAATGAATTAGCCTGGCCACAGCATTGCTCAGCAATCAGGAGTATTTGGCCCAAATCTACTTGGATAAACTGGTATATTTTGGACATTTGTTTTCACACTAAATTGTCTCCACAAAATAGTTCAGCTTCTGGAATATTCTGATGCTGTGTTCTTTGTAGTGTCACTGAATATCAAATTGATTTTGTGTTACTAATAACACAACAGGCTGGGTAGTTTGGATCAGGGGATGACTTTCTTGATAACAGGTGGCACAGGGCATCACATGGGAGCCACGGAGAGCTCAGGAAAGAACTAGCCAAGCTGGCTTTTCCAGCAGACCCTTTCTCCAGATAACTCAGCCTATTAATCACAAGAATGGAATAATCCATTCATAAAAGCAGAGCCCTAATCGCCACCTAAAAAATGGTACCTCTTCATGTTTCTCAATGGGGATTAAATTTCAACATGAATTTCACAGGGAACAATTCAAACCATAGTATTAAGAAATGCACCAGGCATATCCAAGACTATTCAGAGGAAGAGAAGTAAATGAATGAAGAAATCTGCTGACTGTAATACATACACTGGTGAAAGAGGCAAGGGAGAAATATCATCCAGCTTACCACTGAAACAGTGATTGGCTTGCCCTCTGGAGCATGAAAACCCAATTCTCAAAATATTGTTTCTGCTGAAGTTCTGTCATTGCCTCTTTCCATCCTGGTACTGGAGATTAAACCCAGGGGCTCTACCAAGTAAGCTACATACTCAGACTTTTTCATTATTTATTTTTATTTAGAGATAGAGTCTCACTAAGTTGCCCAGGATGGACTCAAACTTGTAATCCTCCTGCCTCAACCTCCTGATGAGGTAGGATTACAGATATGCACCAGCACTTATATTGCATTTTTACATGAAAAAAAGAAAAAAAGGGGCTGGGAAAAGATGCTCCTGACAGAAAGATGAGCTTCTTGTACAATTCAGCCAACAGAGAGAAGGTCTTGCAACTGGAACACAGTGAGCAAAGTGTGGGGACAGAAAACCGGGCAGGGAGGAGAGCAGGAATGACACTCTGTGATCTCAGAGGCCATTAAAATCTCTGAGCATTACTGTAAAAGCACCAGGAGGCTTTTAAGCAAGAGAATTAAATGACTGGATTTTACTGTTTTAAGAGACTGCTCGGTGCTTAATCTGAAATTTGTCCTCTGTGCTTAAAAAAAACAAACAAGCTCAAAAGGCAGACTCACCCCAGCCTGCATAGAATGGGCTAATATGGGTGCTCATCCTAGGGCAACTGTCCACATGGCTAGGAAAACCACCTCCAGACAGACACATGTTCTGAATGTGCAGTCATGCTCTGGCATACATTAGTTTCTCACAAGATCAGGAACCTCACTTGCCCTTCATTGACCTTGACCAACACTGTGGAGACAAGAAGGTTCCCCTCAGAGGTTTTAAAGGTCTGTTCTATAGCTCGAGTGATAGCCCATCTTGAAAATAACTTTCTGTCAAAAGTCAGGCACCAATATATCATCAAGAAGACTATTTTCCTTTGCTTCAAATATTTTGTTATTGTTGCTAACCCCAATAAGAACAAAAGGAAAATCTGTTTCAAGTAGGTGCCTCAATTTATTGGGATCTGTGGCAGTATGACTTCATCAAGCTGTATTAATGCTTTCCTTGTAGGGCCCTACTCCACTGGCTGGCATTACATGGTCTGAGATAATAATTCCTGATTAGATATGCAAATTCTTCTTCACTTTTATCTCCCATCTTGAGAGAAAAAAATCTTATTGGGGGAGATAGACATATTCAGTATTGTAGCATTTATGCTTTCTCATTTTCTTGGGGAATAATTTATGATCTTCCTATAACTGTTTTTCTGATAGGGGCCCTTCTTGGAAGGGCAATTTCCTGTGGTATGAAGTGTCTTCAGCTCAGAAGTTTTATTGTTTTGGTATTTTATCCAAGAAATGCAACTGATCTTTGTATTCCAGTCTGGGGGTGCTGACTTCTCCTAACCAAAGAGGCTGATTGGCATTTGGTTATAGTATTTATTATAGAGCATGTTTGAGAAGATCATGTTGAGCTCTGGTTACTACACTTCCTGGGGAAATAATACTGCTTTCCTTCCATTAATCCCAGTACCTTCTCTCGCCCCTCCTCCTAGATTCAACAGTGTACCAAAGAGTCTGTAGTCATTCTAAATCTGGTAACTATCCCCAAATTCAGTCAACAGTCTCTTATATGTGGTCTCTATCTGTGTTTCCCAAATTAAAACCTGTATTCTCCAAAATAAACCAGCCCACCTCTCAGAGACTTTAAAATAGAAGGTCTGTTCTTCACCTTCAGAGACACAAATGTCCTAGGGTTGTGTTCCCCAAGCTTGGTTTCCATACAATCTTCTGAGGAGCAAGATCACAGTGACTAGACAGGCTGTCTGAGCCCTTACTCCAGGGAGCCTGCTTTGGCAACAACACAGGGAGTCTGAGTCCAGAGTCTTCTAGCTCCAGGATTCAGTTCCACATTGGCAAGCATTCCATCTTAGACATTTCTATGCTATCAGATCAAAGAGTACTTGGAGTGCTAGTTTCTGAGACATCAGAGTTTCCCAACTGATCAGCAAGGGAGTCCACTGTGCCAGATGAATGGGAACCAGCTCTGAGTAGACTTCTCCACAGCAGGTCCAGAACCAGGGTCCTCAGATGAATGATGAATGATGCTGGAAATGATGCTGGAAATGAATGATGCCGGAAACAACACATCACACAGTCACTCCTAGACTCACATCTCTTTCCCCATCCTCTCTCCTTCTCCACCTGTGACCTACATTAGGAAAACACACTGCCACTGTCAAATTCCTCCTTCTAATTTTTGTTTATAAGCTATTTGAAATTCACAGGAAAACTGAACAAAGAAGACAGAGAGTTCTTATAAACCCTCGGGTTTCCACATCCAACAACTTCCCCTATAATTAACATCTTTATTAGTGTGGTTTATTTGTTACTACTGATGGACGAGTATTGCTACATTATAATTAAATTCCATAGATTACATTAAGATCCACAGTTTCTGTTGTACAGTTCCATGGATTTTGAAAAATGCTTAATATCAAGTATCCATTATTACACTGTGAAATGAAATATTTCACTGCTCTAAAAATATCCTATGTTTACCTAATCATCCCTTCTTCCCTTCCTCTGAAACCTTAGCAACCACCCATGTCTTTACGGACTCCATAGTTATTATCTTTTCCAGAATTATCAAGTAGTTGGAATTGTAGAGTATGTAATCCTTTCACATTGACTTTGCTAGCTTAGTAATATGCATGTAGGTTTCTTTCATGTTTTTTTGTGGATTGGCAGCTTATTTCCTTTCATTGCTAAATAATATTACATTCTCTGGATATGACACTGTTTATGCATTCGTCTATTGAAAGACATCTTGGTTGCTTCCACATTTGGCAATCATGAATAAAGCTGCTATAAACATTGGTGTGCGTGCTTTTGTGTGGACCTGTGTTTTCAACTTGTTTGAGTGAGTACTTAGTATCATGAATGCTGGACAAAATGGTCAAAATATGTTTATCTTTGTAAGAAGCTGCCAAACTACCTTCCAAATGGCTGTATCATTTTTAATTCTCACCAGAAAAAAATAAGAATTCCAATTGCTCCATCTCTTCACCAGCATTTAGATTTTAGCTATATGAAAATACAAGTGTTTGATCTATTTTAATCTGCAATTACCTAATGACATATGATATTCAACATCTTTGCTTATGCATATTTACCATCTATACATCTTCTTTCGAGAGGTGCCTACTCATATCTTTTACTCATTTTTCAATATATCATTGGCCTTTATGTTTTCTTACTGTTTGGTTTTAAGTGTTTCATTTATTTTAGACAATAGCCCTTATCACACTGCTTTCCAATTTTTCTCTGACTGCTGACCTACATCTCCTGCCCTTTTTACTTTTTTTTAAGACAGAGTCTCACAAAGTCACTAAACTGCATGATTGGGCTCAAACTTCCTATCCTCCTGCCTCAGCCATGCAGAGTGCTGGGATTACAGACATATGCTGCCACACCTAGCTATCAATTGTCTTTTCAATCTTTTTGACAGTGGCTCTTACAAAACAGTCATATAAAAGCATATTCCTTTCATGTACCAAGTTTAATCCCAGTTTCTGGCTATGCAAGGTAAGCCCAGTGAAGGTGCTCAAGACACTTTGCAGCAAAAGCTAACCAAGCAGATATAATAGTCTTTTAGGTCTGCCAGTCCTGGTTCCCCTATCAGCAAGTAGGATTACAATAAAGTAGTGGTCCTTGGGAGTTGTAACTTTGAGGTCCATTCCTGAATACAGATTTGAAGGAAGAGTACAAGAGGGCAGACAGATACAGTGGTAGAGTTCCTCAAGCATATAGAAGGGAGATCATTGCACCTTAAGTGTTACACAAGTATGAACAAAGGGTTCATTAACTCAACTAGCACATACTATGCACCAAGTAATAATTCCAGCTTTGGTAAGATTGGAAAAGAGATCCTTACTTTCATGGAACTTAGATTACAGGGGGTGAAAGGGATGATAAAATATAAATAAGATAGATACATGATAATGATGAATAGTAAAGAGAAATAAATCTGAGAAAGTGTAGTTCTTTCTAAGAAAAGTAACTTTTGAGGAAAAGCCTGAGTAAATGCATGAACTAGCTGTGAAAATCTCAGGGAGAAAAATTTGCAGGCAAATGACCTGGCACACAGGACCAGCAATGGGAATTCATTGCAGTTGGGGAACATGGAGGATAGTAGGAGATGAAGAGAGAGTAGTGAGGAACCGGATCATCTGGCCCCTTAGAGGCCACTGTAAGATTTTGGCTTTTACTTAGAAAGGAATAGGGAAGCATTGCCTCTTGAACAGAAGTGTGATGTGATTAGTACTATGTTTTCACAACATCTCCACTTATGGAGAATAGATTGAAGGACAGCAAAGGGCAGAGGCAAGAACTCATTAAAGACAATAGAAATAATCCAGGTGAGAATTGATAGTGATCAGTGTAGCTATGATTACACTAGCAAATATTAAAATAAATGAATGAACAAGTAAATGGATTAAAAGTTTATTGGCACCCTCGGGCCATGATGCACAACTCCTGAATGAGTCACCGGTACACACCAAAGAGGGTGTAAGCTTCTGAACTCACTAGTGCGACCACCTGTTTGGTCCTCTGAGCCACAGCATATGGGGCTTTGGGTGTACTCACACATACAAGGCAGAAGAGAAAGACAGACAGGCAGGAAATCAGATAGAGATTGTGGAAGTCTTAAAACTGCAGTATAAATGTCCACATTGCCATTCATTTGTCACAGTTTGATTGTTCTTTGAGGTCACCAGTGTTCTCCCAGGCCAGAATGATGTGATCTCTATATATTCATACTGTAATTTAAATCTGAAATGTCCCCTATTGGCTCATATGTTAAAGACCTGGTTCACAGCCCATGGCTTTATTGGGAGGTGGTGGAGCCTTTAAAAGGTAGGTCTAAGTGAGAGGTCTTAGGTCATCGGGGGAGGTAACCTTGAAGGGCATTATGGGACACTGGTCTTTCTCTGTCTCTGCTTCCTACATGACTTGAAGTGAGCAGCTTGCTCCACCACATGCTCCGTGCTAGAATATGCTGCCTTGCCACAGGCCCAAAAGTGATGAGACCAACTGGCCATGGCCTGAAACCTCCAAAACTGTAACCCAAAGTAAACCTTTCATCTTTTTCAATTTATTATCTCAAGTATTTTGATATAGTAACAGGAAGCTTCGTATGTGTAATCCAGAGACAAAACAAAGACTAGAGGAACAAGGTGGGTACAGCCACTCTGAGACTAGAGCTCTTCCACACGGTGATGCAGATATAGGATTTGGAAAACAGCACCTTATTCTACTGTGCCCTTATTCTACTGCTTAGAAAAGAATCTCCAGGTCCCAGGCATGCTGTTTTTCATTTCCTTCTCTTTACTTTGGTGAAGACTTTTGATCTCTGTAGAGTCAATTTTCTTTATGTCATTTTCTCCTAGAAAACACATTGCTTCAATCATCCCCACTTTAAAAACTTCTCTTCTAAAAGTCGACAGGGTGCTTTCAGCCAACTCAGAGAGTTCATGATCATTGAAGCTGTCACGACATAGGAAAGCTCTTTCCCGGGTGCCGGCTCACTGAACACTCTGGTGGACTAAATCCAATCCACTCCACAGAGGCCCCTAAACCAGCCACTCAGTTTTCATCACTAATTAAAGAGAACATTTCAAAGTCATCTCATGAATGATTCACAAACATAACTCAGTGCCCTGTGTGTTTCCAGTGGCACTGGAGCACAGAAGTGAATGTCCTTGAAAATTATCCCACAGCTAACCAGGAAAAATTGCAATCAATATTTCCTTTTTCACTTGTCCTTGGACCCTATTAGACCAAGAGGCTTTGGATTCTGGAAAACTTTTCTTCCATTTCACGCAATTCTCTTGTTAATAGAGCATTCTTTCTCCATTTTTTCTTAAACCCCAGGATTTCTCCTTTTTAATGTTTATGTTTCTGGTTCTATGGTGTATCATTCTAAATCAATGACCTAAAAATTACCATGTCATAATTGGTCATTCTTAAGGCCTTTTACAAAATAGTTTCTAAAAATATTTCAAAAACCCTATCAACAGCTCTAAGGTCAGTGAACACAGCTCATAAGAAATTATTAGGCATCTGAAGAGAAATTCCTTTAAACATCATCTACTGGGCCCCACACATTTTTCATAGTCATAATTCACAAGACAAAATAATCTTTTGGCCTCAATGTTGACAGTTTTACTATTGCACTTTCTCCTGAGAAAATGAGTTACCTAAAGTTTACAGCCAGTTTCTCCTGATGCTGGGAGACCACAGCAGTTAGAGTCTTCCTTTCTTGCTTAGAATCCCATACCTCCTGCTCAACACCTCTGCCATGTAAGGAAGAGTGCCATCAGTTGCCATTTGTCATGCATGTCCCTGATTCATCTGTGCTGGGGCTGGCAGAAAAACAGGGCCCCAGGTATCCCCTTTCCACTAACAAAGTTTTCCTGGATGTCAACAGGAAACAGTGCAGGCTTTGGTGTGCCCCAACTGTACTCCAGAGAAATGTAAATATCTGCTTCTCGACATGATTTAATCTTTGATTTGATCCATGTCACTTGGTATAGATGACAGGATCAGGCACAGAGCAGACCATGAAAGGGAAGCTTGTAGGCTTTGATAAGCAGATTACCTGCATCAGCATTGTTTGTGCTACAGTTATAGAATGTGTGTTTGATGATGATCAAAGACAGAGTAAGACAATCAAGAAAGGAATGAATAAACAAGAAAGATGGAGTTTGTTGATATGGATAAAGACATAAACTATCTTGAATTGTCAGTATTTCGAGTATCTGACACCTCTTCTTTAGGTTATTCTTTGCCAAATCTACAAAGAAAGGAAGATGGAACGAAATAAAAATAAGTGACTATTTCTCCTGAGTCCACCAGGGATTTTACACCCTAGAATTAGATCTCTAGAATTCTGGTGCTTCAGGCAAAGGAGTTTTCTAGGTTCTATACAGGGAACAAACAGAAAATCAGCTTACGTGACAGACAAAAGAGTTATGAAAAATTAACACCAGACCAAAAACTTGGGTAACAGAAAGAGAGAAGCCACTACAAATAGAGGCATAGAGGAAAACAAGTGGTGATGGGAATAGATTTAGTTAAAAAGGACAATTTCTTTTACCACTGCTGAGCTAAGAAGATACACTAAGGGCCAGGGATTTAGCTCAGCAGCACAGTGCCTGCCTAGAAAGTGCAAGGTCCTGATTTGATCCCCAGTACCAAAAAAGGAAAAAAGACACATTAACACTTATATAAAAAAAAACTCAATGGCTCCTTAAACAAAATTGCACACCTTTGTGGTTCTAGCTTAACTTTCAGTGTAAAGCTTTGCTTACCATCCAACCAATCCTCTCTTCTGTAGTGCTTTTATAAAATTATAAAGTCAGTCTGGAATCTATTTCTTTATGTTGTGGCACTGCTGTTACACTGTGGATTGTTATGCATATATGTTCAGATAAAGAACAAATCTTTAGGATCAGCGTCAACCATGTCTTTTTATTCTCTTTCCAAATGTGTTCTACTGTTGAGAAACTGAGATTTTTCAGGGAATTAGAGTGCTGGTCCAAGGCAACACGGCAACTGTGGCAAATTGAGAAAATACCTAAGGAAATCAACTTAAAGCAGAAAAGTATAATTTTGGCTCATGGTTTCAGAGGTTCAGTCCATGGTCACTTGGCTCCATTGTTTTGGGGACTGTGATAAGGCAGGAACACTGGAAGGATGTGGTGGGAGAAAGTTGCTCACCTCACAGCAGCCAGAAAGGAAAGGAGGAGAAGGTTTGCAAACACATACACACAAGGCGAGGGAACAAAAATACACCCTTCAATCAAACCCCCAGTGATCCTGCTACTTCCTTCTACTTCCTAAAATTTCTACTACCTTGCAATAGCATCTCCAGCTTGGGACCAAGCCTACAGCATGCTAGCTTTGGGGAGACATTCCAGATCCAAACTGTAACCTACATCAAGCAACAAATTAAGATTTAAAACCAAAGCTAAAGAATGGAAATTCCTCCATGGAACATCACCTCTCCTATAAAATGTGATCACACATCACACAACATCTAAAAAAGGAGCAATGATTTCCTTCTGATTCACAGATAACTTAGAAATATTTTTTGGTGTCATTTAACTTCACAGGTACTGGTTTCTCTGAGATGATAAAGACAGCATGGGGCATCAGGTCATGTTTCCCAATTAGTTTAAAAATCTTCAGTGATTTCTATTGTGCTAACCATTAGAATACCGGCTGGAACTGTAGAGTACATGTTACAAAATCATTATTTATTTTTAAAATAGATGGATCAATAGGGTAAAGAATCATAAGGTTGGCTGTCCTACTCAAGTCAACACCCTAGTACTTACCGAAGGGTCTCAGCACAGAGATCCAGAAGCCCACCCAGAGCTGGGTGCTTTTCCTCGCTTTCCTTCACAAATGAAATTCAGAGCTAAAATACAGACTGTGAGTTCCCACTGCCCACACACTCATGCAGAATGGGAGAGAGTAAGGCTGATAAGGGCAGGGAAGTTCTTAGCTAGACAGGACAATTTATTACAGTTGGTTCAATTATATTGAAGAAATATTGATTGAGTGCCTACTATGCAGCAGCCACTGTGCTTTTTGCACAAAGACTAAGAGGTATGTCTGCCCCCAGGACCCTCACAGAAAGCCCAACTGAATCTCATTGTCCCAGTGGTGTGGACAGAATATAGTGCAAGCAAAAGTAAGAGAGGAATCAATTCCACTAGAGAAGCAGAAAATATCCTGAGAATTGAAAGGTATAGGTAAAAGTCATGGAAGCAGTGAGGACAGCGTGCACAACAGGACAGAAGCCTGAAGCATGCAGTAGATTTGAAGAAGAGCAAATAAGTCAGTAGAGATAAAAGGCAGGGTAGCACTGAGGAGAGAAGAAGCGTGGTAGAGTCCGAAGAGGTAATGCTGCTGAGGGAGACAGAGGCTACATTATGAAAGGCCTTGTAAGCCTGATAAGAAATTTAAGCTTCAGCCTGAAAAGTACAAGGATTAAAGAGATTTATACAAGAAACTGCATTTTAAAATTTTGGTCTAGCAGGGTTAGAAAAATAATGTCTATGACATGATTTCAAAACTATCTAAGGCCATTGCGTAACAGAAGAAGTAGAAAAGTAGGGTCTAGATATCAAGACATTAAAATAAGCATGGTTTGAAAGTCAGTTGACCATGGGTAGATAGAGGAGAAGTAAATTAAATAGGCAATACTTCATGTCAGATGCCTGGCTTGTAAACCAAAATGACAGGTGATAATATTCACCAAGGTGGGCAAGACATTTGTCCAACTCTTTTTTTTCTTTTATTATATTTTATTTTACATTTTTTATTATATTCCAAAGTTAGTGCCAGGGAAGTTTCCCTCAAATATTTTTTCTGCAAGAACTTCTTATAAAAATTCTTGGAAGAGAAGCCTTCACATATTTCACAGAAAAGGGACACAAACATGCTTGAACAGTCTGCAAATCGTTAACGTGTAAACTAGAAGGAAACTGATTTTATTTCAAATTTAGCAATATAAAAGGTCAGTTAGGAAAAAAGCATGTACCCGTAACCAAAAGCATTTGCTCATATCATTCCACAATTTACAAAACAAGACAACAGGTTCAAAAATACTTGTCATACCCGTAAGTGATATTGTTGGAACAATGGCTGTTACAAGGCTATTTATTGCAGGCACATTTCTAGGATGTTCTGTTATCATTACTACCATTTTTATCTCCTTTCTTTTATCTCTCTCATCAGCTTTTTGCTTTCTTCTCTTCTTCTTTTATTCACTGGATTCCGAGGATCATAGATTTCAATTGTGTCCGAGTCCTGCATGCTTACATCTTCCACTTTTCTGCTTTTATCTTCAAACGGAAGTACATGTGACCTCCATCCTTCATCATCTTCAACTTCTGTTTCAGAAATGTCATTTTCAGGAGTTTCAGCGATTGCTTGATTGAGTTTAAATTTAAACTGGTTCAGCAGTGCTAGAGTCTGGTCTTCCCGGGAAGTTCCTTTCTTTGCCTGTTGCTTCCTCAAAGCTTCATACTTTTGTCTTTCTATTTTGTATTCAGCAACAGCACTATCTGGAGTAGCTTCTTCCTCTTCATTTTTTTTCTCTGCTTTTGTTGCATTTTCTAATTTTTTTTTGTTTTGTTTTGCTGCTAAGAGTTCCCACTTTAATTATCTTGCTTCTTTTCTGAGCTCTTCACTGTGGCTGACTGATTTCCTCTCTGCTTCTCCCTCTCCAGCTGAGTTCACATTTGCCCCTGTGTCCTTTTTTAATTTTTTGCAATTCTTTCTCTCACTGGGTTCCATTCATCACCATCAATATATTCGTCAGGCTCTATATTTTCATCTTCTGCATCATCATCTAAATCTCCTGTTTTAGAAGATTTTCCATCACCTTTTTCACTTTCAACAGCTGGAACAGAACTCAGATGTGGGTCATCCTTAAGTAGATCATGGCTGCTTTTGCTTTTTCCTTTCATACTCTGACTAACTCGATTTACTTCTTCTTCCTCCTCCTCAGCTTCTTCTCCAAATGAAAGTAAACTAAAATTTTTTGTGCCTTTTGGTTTCAATTTCTTTACTTCTTCTTCTGGTTTCTCTTTTTTGGGCTTTTTAATTTCCCTTGGAATGATGTCATCAAAAGGGTTAAACAGGACCTCACAACTTTTGATTTTGTGTGGATTTCGTGGTCTTTCTTCATCACCAATTTCTACTTCTGTCAGTCACAGCATGTTATATATTGTATCCCCTGTAACCTTTCCAAAGATGGTATGTTTATTGTTAAGTTCATCTGCTCGACCAAGGATAAAGAAAAACTGGCTGCCATTATCATGAGGACCAGCATTTGCCATGGCAACCATTCCTCTCCGATTAAAACACAACCGTGAGTGAAATTCATCCTTAAATGGGGCTCCATATATTGATTCCCCACCAGTCCCTGTGCCAGTAGGGTCTCCCCCTTGGACTATAAAACCAGGAACAACTCTGTGAAAAATGGTGTTGTCATAATAAGCTTCCAAACACAGCTGGATGAAATTTCTGCAAGCTTTAGGAGCTTCTTTTGACCACAACTCTATGTCATTATCTCCAGCAGTAGTTTTCAATAAAACCTTTCCATTGGTGGGAGGCTCCTGGATGTAGATGTTGCTCATCCTAGTCAGTGGTTCGGACTCTTGCTTCTTATTCCCCAATACGAGCGGACGGCAGGGGATACGAGGGGACGACAGGCACTAAAGCTGTCCATTCATCAGTGCACGACTCCTGAAGTTGCTAGTCGGGGAAAGCTTCACCCGGATATCGCTCAGGACAGGAACACCAAACGCTACCGGGTACCAAAGCTGGCCCCTCACGGACGGACCCGAACACCGCTAACCCGGAGAACGGGGATTCCTGTATCTTCCAGGGCACGAGAAAAGATTATAAGGGTCTCAGAACTTAATGTAACTTGAAATATAATTTGTAATAAGATTAAGAGGGACAATCCGTAAGTCTTAGTGGTGTTTGCTTCACGTGTCTGCTGGTCGTACTCCCCCCCCCCCGCAACTGGCAATAATCTGTCCAACTCTTTATATGCATGCTGTTGAGATGAGCTAGTATAATGAATGTTACACATGTCTCTGTGGTGCTTGTGGAATGCACATCCAAGTGCAGATGTTCAAGGTCTTGAACACAGAGGGATCTGGTCTAGGGGTCCAGGCCACCATAACTCTAGTTAAAACTTTCAGGTTAGATGGCATCGCTTAGCAAGAAAATAGGGAGTAAAAGAACCGAAAGTTGAAGGCAGAGCTCTCAGGAATTGAAAGGGATTGGCAGAGAGAATGAAGAATCTGAAAGGAAGGAAAATATGTGGGGAGAGTGGTGTCCTGGAAGGAAGAGGGAAAGGGCTACAAGAGGAAGGGGTCATCAACAGTATCCACTATCACGGGCCACAATGAGAGAACAGTGGTGTTTCTCCATTAGAAGGTGAAAGAATGTCGATTTTTAGGGGCTCAATAGCAGGACCCTGATGCAGGGCTTTGGCTGAAAAAGGGCTGACAGGGGTTCCTTTAAAGTGAGAAGAATGTTGGTACATCACAAGGTGTTTAGAAGTCAGCTAAGAGAACAGGTTTAAAAATACAGAAAAGGATAAATATAGAAGAGATAGGAGGGGTTGAATGAGCTCAATATCAGCTGAATACAGAAATTTCTTTCCCTGAGGCTGGGAGGGGAAGAAGTGAAGATTCGAGGGAACCATGAAATTTATTCCACTTCAACCTCAATTATCTTTGGGGTCTTTGAGATATGGCCACTTCACCAGAGTAGTTAAAAGAGGAACTTGAACAGATTTGTGATACCTATAAGGTGAATAGCAGAGACCTGTCAGGGTCTTGCTGAGTATGTGAATGGTCCATCTGAAGCTGGAGACCATTAAGTGATTCTGGTCCCAACACTCAAGTGTATGATTTTCCCCAATACGCGATAATTCATGTGTTCCTGTGTAGAAATAGGAAAGGTAACCAGTTACATTTATTTGATTGTAAGATCAGTGTGGTAGAAAATTAGAAGTAGTCACCGAACACACAGGGAAGCCTTTGGTTGAAGTGACAAGTTGTGAAGTCCACTCTAAACAGGGACAAATATTAAATCACACTTTCTTGTTTCTATGCGTGCCTCATAATTGCTGGTTGAAAATGAGTATTTTAGGTCATTTATTATGGTAACTATGGATTCGGGCTTATTTTTCTGAATGTTACTTTTCTAATCATTTGTCAAAGCATGTACTGCAGTGTCTAGCTCCTCAAAACTGTGTACCTAAGGAAGTGCTCAGGTTTTTAATTCTTCTTTTTATACATGAGCTGGTCTTCTTGTGAGTCATACCTATGACCATACAGCTTAACAATCAGCCAAGAAGGTGGACTGAGGTTGTGCTCTAAATCTTCAAGCTCACCAGACTTCCTTCCCCAGCCCACTCCTCTGTGTTTGGGCTGAGAAATGCATTTCTAGCTGCAGCCAGTTCTCAGGCATCTGCAGGCTTACACATCATGCTCTGATAAAGCGGAGGTAACTGTAGTCTTCCTTTAGGGCAGGAGTGGCTGAGAGTTTATCTCAACCTTCTACGTCTTCTTCTTTTCCAGGATCTTCTTCTAAAATGTTTGCTAGTCCACTTTTCACCTTCACCAGGACCACAATCTTGGACAAGCAAAGATACAGATTTTCCCCATTTATTTCCTACCAAATTTTTGCCTCCTTCTCCATCTGACAAGATATCTGTTGGATTTTGCATCCAGTCCATACTGGTAACACCACACTTCTTGGTACTATACCAGTTCTCCTAGGTTAAAAGGGAAAACAGGAGTAGCTCAAACACAAGGCCAAGGAATCTTGCCATTCTCACCCCAAATACTAGATACATGCTTCTAATTGGTGCTCTGCACACTTTGGACCCATGATCCAGAGCCATGATTTTGTTTTTAATTTTTTCAATTGTGCCCAGTATGTCTGGAAGGATTTGTCAGTTTCTTCAGGCTCCCATAACTGGAGTTTTTCAGGCTACTATAATTGGAATTTCTTTCATGACACCTTCTTTTAAACTATTTGAGAATGTCATGACTATTGTTGGCTCCTCAGAAGCCACCTTATCTGGGTTGGAAGGAAGTAGGACATTCACAGACACAGCCCAAATCCCACCACAAGCACAACTAGCTGCCTCCAGCATGAATCAAATCCCATGCTTCTGTGTTTGCCCCCTACAGAGATCCCATAACGGGTTCTCCCTGCAACCCCACCGCAGCTCCTCTCCCTGGACTTGGGACTAGGAGATAATTGTCCCTTCACACACATATTCTTTTGGTGGATTGAATTTAACAGGATAACTCTCCCCAAAGAAATTCTCTCCAAAGTCTTCCCTGTAGACTTATTAAGGGGGTAGTTTTTAGATCTTCATTGTGGTTTAAGACTAAATTCAACAACAGTGGCCTGACTTAAAATTCACTTTAGGAAGTGGCATCTACAGTCATTGATGTCATTTACACTGATATAGAATTAGTCCAATTGTAGCATTCTGTTACAGGAGTGATCTCATGAAAGATTTGTAAATTCAGACATTGAGATTAGATGACAACCAAATACTGTAATATGGGAACTTGTACGCTGAAGACTTACTTGGACCACATGGAAATTGATTCTTGTAATTTAGGCACCTTCTACTTAGTCCATCTTAGAAATGAATTGATATCCTTCTATTTGCGGAAGGAAACAACTACCCTCATGTGCTGCCCATACAGACAGCTAATTAAATAAAAGAAAAGTTACTACTAACATAGAAAGTTTCATTAAGAGGCCTCTTTGGAAGTCAAGCAATTCTGCCTGGCAATGGTGGTATTATGGGAAGAATGTTATGTTCAGAGACCACGCAGTGTTATTATGGTTATATTTTGGCAGCCTGAGGCATGATAGCATCCCTTAATATATTGCTGCCCTTAAGAAGATCAAAGGAGAAAAAATTTCTATCTACCTCTTTCAGAAGTTAAAAGAGATTTACAAATGGAGGATCATCATTGTGATGAAGTATGTAAACAACAGATTACAGAAATCTAGTTATCTCTTGTTTTTACTTAACACTTAACCATTAATTAATTAGGCAAAGACAGGGGTCATCTCTCTCAGAAAGAGGTGCTTCACATCACCAACATTTGTCAAAAAAGATCTGTTGGCATTTCCAACTTCCCTGGGGAGATCAACAATCAGAAAATAGGATGTTTAATGAATAATTATGTATATCTATATGTGTTCAGACCGTGTTGGAAAATAATGTGCACAATCATAATAAGCACATTTATTTTGCGTATTTGTTAATGCAGCTACCTGCTTAGATTTTCTTAGTACCCACAGAAAATATTAAGCATACTGTTAAACAAATTATTTTGCAGGGTCTCGGTTTCTCCTTCTACATAATCAGAGGATTTAACTAAGTCACAGATGGGAAATGAAATTTTCCCACTAACTGGTTGGAGATGATTGCTTAAGTTTTGTAAACAGAAGGAGTTTGAGGTTTTTATGGCGTTAGGTAAATAGCATACTGTAATGTATAAGCAATGTCTTCCATTGACAAAGGATAGGAGAGTGGTGATTTAAACTTCAATCGTGACATCCCCGGACAGTATATGCAGGGATCCCTGAACATCCTATCCTTTTCTATACTATAGTCCTCAGTATTACTTCTAGAATTTGACAGCCTAGTTTGTAAACAGAGTAGAATCTACTCCATCAAGGATTGAAGGCGAAACTGGCTCATTGGTTGGTAAATTGATCACTTCTTTATATGAAGAGATTTGGAGAAACAGAGTGAAAAGAACCTCTCTTGCATCACTAATGTCTTTCTCGGGCCAGGTATTTTCTTTACAATTCATCTGCAACAACCCCCAGGAAATTAACTCAGCACATTAAGATGTCATTGTATCATACCGATGAGCCTATATGTCTTTATTATAATTCTCCACATATAAAATGTTTTTATGTTCTATTCTTTCCATGGATTGTGGGTTTTCACAGTAACCTTGCATGGCGAATGTTGTTATTCTTATTTAAGGTCAGGAGCTTGGTCTCTGGTGAGGTTAAGTGATTGGTTGCTCAAGACTCCCCGGCTCGAGATGATAAGCATTAAAGATGGGAACTGAACCCAGAGAACTTAACACCAAATCCAGACAGTTTTATATCACAGTACAGTTAATCCTTTTTAGAAAGTAGTTTTCAACAGGAAGAATAAAGTGTCATGGGAACAGTAAGTACTGGAGAAGGCAGTAACAGGTGATGCTGATGGAGGTAGAGTTAGATGCCGATAGAAAATAAAGGAAATAAAAGTCTAAAGCCAAATGCTATGCCTCCTACCTTTCTGTTTCAACATCCTTTACCTTGGTTTTAAGGTTTATATAAACAACCACCACCTCTATAGAGAAAATTGTTGCTTGTTACCCCTTCCCACCCTGCCTAATTCTATTCCTTCCATAACTTCCTAGGTAACATTAGGTGATGTATTAATTTCCTAGGGCTTCCATAACAACATACCACAGGATGGATAGCTTAAAAACAGAAATTTATTTTCCACAGATTGAGAGGCTGGTAGTCAAGGTCAGGCTACCATCAGGGTTGGTCCTGGTGAGAGCTCTCTGCTAGGCTGGTAGTCAGCTGCCTCCTCACTGCCTTCACAGGGGCCTTCTTTGGTGTTGGGGTGGGGGGAGAAAGAGAATTCAGTGCATCATCTTTTTTGTGACACCTGGTCTATCAGATCAGGACTCTACCTTGTGACTTCACTTAACTCAATTATTTCCCAAGAGGCTTTATTTCAAAATATAGTCACAAAAAAGTTAGTACTTTAACAAAAGAATTTGAGGGAAACACAATTTTATCCAAAACATATGGAATAATTTTTCACCCTGATGTTCAGGTGGAAATAATAGGAGTGACCCTTGATTTTTCTTTTCCTTGACATCACACATCCAGTCCAGTGAATATAATTCTATGCCAGTGACTTATCACCTACACAGCTACGATCCAAAATCTAGCCATCTGTTCTCTCACCTGGGTCACTACTCTAGCTGCCTATTTCCTGCCAAAGTGGTCCTTTAAGCCTGACTGTCAGATCCCACCTTCCTATAAATCACCACTGACTTCCCATTCTACTTGGAATTCAACCTCAGTTCCTTCCAAGAGTTGGCAGGATCCTGAACAAGCTGGCTCCTGCCTAATCTTCAAGGATTTTTCTCTTGCTCCTGAGGCTCATCACCCACTAGCTCTCTTGCTAGTTCTCAAAACTAGCAGTCTTTCCCATCCTGGGGGCATTACCCTAGTTCCCCCTGGCTGAAATACTAGCTTTTTTCAGAACTTCCCATGGCTCACCCTTCACTACAGTCAAGTCCCACTCAGTTTCATCAACTTGGGAGGTCTTCCCTGACCTCACCAACTGAAATAGACCCCAGCACTCAAACTCTGCCAAACATGTGGGTCACTGTCCACAGCAAAAGAACACAAACAGTCCAGGCCATCACCATTCCATTTCTCTGGCCAAGAAAGATCAAGTTGAAGATGAGAGCTGTTGCTTATTTCAGGAACTTCCCATTACCATTTATCCAGGTGAAATTAACCTACATTTGGTAAAGCCCCTCCTCTCCAGACAGTAGATTGCTCACTTGAAACTCATGAAAGAAAGCATATTCTTCAAAACCATTTGTCAAACCCAAGCCTTTCCATGTCCACCAGTTGGGCTCCACACAGAAAGACCTGCCTCGAGTCAGATCACACCAATATCCTGCCTTTCCCTCCAGCTCAGAGCCACTTCGAAGAAGTTGGCAAGGTTAGTGATCATCTTCCTGCAGCTGTGAAAGCTTTGCTTTACCAGAAGTTCATTGTGATAATTTGGGGGAGCAGTTAGCATTTGATTCCACTCTCTATGTACCCTTCTTAATTATCGTATATTGTGCATATTGCACAGCATATATATAATCGTATATTTAATCGTATATTCATTTATTCTTTCTCCCAGAGTAGTCTTAAGATACATAATGGTGGGCATCTTATGCTCAGCAAAATTTCTGGCAACTAGAACAATGCCTGGCACACAGTAAGATCTCATTAAATGAGTGAGTTATGCTTTTGCTGACCCAGGATCAACAGGACAAGACAGAACAGAAGCCCACCCACATGCAGTAAGATGGACCACACTCCTTGGTCCCTGAAAAGTTACAGAGGACATAGAGTCCTGATCCAGCACTAAATTAGAAGTAGACACCCCCTAAAGTAGCACTGTTACTGTAATTATTAAGGTTCTGGCCATTGTGATTGTTACCAATCTGGCCACTGTGACTTAGTGAATTGTTACCTAGGATAGTGGTTTGACTTCCTGTATGCCTAACTCATAACAGATTGGCTTCCTGGGCAGGTTAGTACAGTTCATGGGACAAGAGTTCTATTTTATGTATCGTGTGGTCACTCTCTATTTAATCACTCCTGCAGTGATGAGGTTGCACTACCCAAACTGGTGGCACCTAGATGCATGTGGCTGTTAAAATTTAAACTCATCAAATAAAAATTAAAACTCATTTTCTTGGGCTCATTAGTGGCCAGCGGTCTCTCAAATTGGATAATTCAGATTTGGGAAATTTTCACCATTGCAGAAAGTTCCATTAAACATTACATTAGCAATGACAAAATGCTTTTAGAACTTTGTTCATTAGACTCCCAAACACCTCTAGGAAAACACAACACCATAATCACCTCACGGGAAAATTTCCACCTTCTCCATTTTCCCTCTGAGTCTCATTTATTCTGTTTTTCCACAACTGTACATCTTTGTTCTCTTTCTTAATTAGCAGATTGTGCATTTGGCCTGTTTTATGCTTTCCTAGTTTGCTGAGTTAATGGACTTCTTTTTTTCACAAATAGTCTTCAAAAGTTACTCTAGTGAACACTTATTGAATTGTTTAATTCCACTTTCCTAGCCATTACCTTTCCCCCTGCTATCCAAGTTTACCCAGAAGCTGCCATGTGGCGATATTGTGTGGCCTCCCACATCCCACCCCACACCCCATGGTCTCATTGACTGAGTACCTGGCAGAGCTGGGCAATCAATGCCCTTCTCAGGAATTGGGAAAGCGACTCCTTCACCTGAGAGAGCAAGAAATCTGCTTTCTTCTGGGTCAGAGGTCTACAATAAGTACTTGTTGCTTGGAAACAGGAGGTACCAGCCATTGTATACAAGGCCATAGAGCTAAGAAGAAATCAGTGAGAGAGTGAAGAAAGAGATGCACAGAATGAGAGGCAGAAATGACACACGAGGATCTCTGCATTCCCTGCAACCTAGAAATCTTAATTTTAGTCCCAAATTCTAACCACTTCATTGCCTTCAAATTGAACAATGTAGTCTATTATCCCTCTAACATATTTTCTTTTTTGCTTAGAGTAGTATGAATTATCTCTTATTTGCAAGCAAAAGAGACCTAATCAATATAAAATATAATCAAAGGAATTTGGACTGATCCTTCTCAAAGCATCACATATGATCACCGAGCACTCCTTTGCTGCCTGCTGGAACAGATGTGTAATGGCTAAGGGATCATCATCTTTTCAAAATAAATGAAGGAGTACAGGACATAAATGTAAAGTGGAATAGACTTGTTGCTAGAATAAAGTAACTCAATTAGTAATGCTTAGAAAAAAGCCAAGAATGACATTTTCTTTAATATCATTGAAGTTCCAGGATCACTTTTAGAAAATAGAAATTACTTCTTACCTTTTTAATTTATTCATTATTTATTTGTTCAGTGAATATTTATTGAACATCTTCCATATGCTGGTACTATGTAAGACACTGAGATTTATAAAATATATCTTTTAAAATTCCAAGTTCTGTATAACTGCAAAATACATAAATGTCAAACACTTTTTCAATTCAACGAGAGAACTGTTGAAAGGTAATCCTAATATTTTCTTTAGGACCTAGTATTTCTACATGGTATGGGCCTCTTGTGCACTGAAACTGACATGTTGTCACAGTAAGAAACCTCTTTTCCCTCTTCACATGCAGCATATTCCACATGAAATTGCTTGTCTTCTTTATGGTGGGGGTACAAGATGAATAGCATCCTCCTCCTCTCTCCCAGAGCCAAATGTTCACTTTCTAGTGTAGCGACCTTCTCCTCCTTAAAGAGATGATCTCTTTACATTCCGAGTTCAAGACAGTCATTCATAAAATAATCTGTCTTTCTCCAGAGGGAAGAATGGGGAAGAATGTTTTCACCCCCATATAATCTCCAAGATTCATAATTTTGGATTTTTTCCCCATGTACTACAAGCCCCTGTACTCGGAGGTTAGATCCTTGGCTCTCATCACATCAGCCAGCTTGATGTCAGCCGGAGGAACCAGTGTGACATGGTTACTGCCATGGACACAGAGGTGCTGTCTTCCTGCTCAGAGTCTGGTGTTGCTGCAAGTAAGGCAACATCTCCGAACTTTCTAAAAAGAAATAGTAAAATAAGAAAAATTAGTTCAAAGAAAAACTTGAAAGATACATAGATAGAATCAGGAATGCTGAAATTAATCAACTAGTACATATGAAAATGGTTAATATCCTACATGGCAATAAAATGTAATGCTTGTGTGTTACTGTTTCAATAAGACATGAACTGTCAGACTACTTTTTTGTGTTCTAATAAACAAGAATAATTTGCATAACTAACAGCTTCCTGTAGTTTAACTTCTACACATATAAAATCACCCCAGTGGTATAAGGATAAACGAATAGACTCCCAGAGAGTCAGATAATTTCAGAAGGTCATTAGCTAAAGCCCAGCACTCTAATGGAAGGACATCCAGTAACTTCTTTTGCTTATTTTCGGTTGGACAGTTTTTCCAGGTAGAAAAAAAGAGCAAAAATAGACATGGTTCTGACTGTCTAGAACTTTCAGTCTTGTGAAAGATATTAACAATAATTAAATAATTACCGAAAAATTGTTGAACAATTTCCAATTGATAAGTAAACTAAAGATACAGTATACAATAACATAAGGTCATATAATGAGGACCCCAACAGAATGGAGGTTCAGAAAACAGGCCCTAGCAAGACATAGATATAATCTACATAAAATAATTACTTTTTAATTGTGATTAAATACAGATAGATGGTACAAAATTCCCAAGGTAGCAAATGTTATTGTACTCTTAATTCTCAGTCAATTTGTTCCTTTCCTGGAATGACCTAGTGTCGACACAGTCTGGCGTACACATATTATTGTACTATACTCTAGGAATAAACATATGCATAAACATGTTTAATTATATATGCATTTTTACACAAAGAATAGCACACCATCCTATAAAAAGATGCTGTTCTTTTTTTTTTAAGGACTGTAACAATGGGTCTTTGAAATTATTTTCTATCTACACATATAAAGTCCATTATTCTTTTTAATGACTGCAAAATGGTCCATTGAAAGGATGTACCATAATTCATGTTAATCTGGGGGAATTTGTTTATTGAAGAAAAAAATAGATGTATGAGTATGATGACTTTAACTAAAATGCATGTAGTGCTATTCGTTTCATATGTAAGATTCATTCTGCCCAAACTGTAATAACCTGTCATGTGGATGCAAGAGTACTAGGTTAATCTGATGAGATGTAGGCCTCAGATTGACCTTTGTTACCTACTAGGTGCAAGGCCTTATGCAAACTGATCAAATTCAGTTGCTTGGAAAACTTTGAAATAAGATATGCTGTTGTGTGCCAACACCATGATAAGTCCTGAAGATACAAAGATGACAGAGCCACAAGAAGGCCTTCACAGAGCTCAACCTCAGAAGGATGACCAAGCCAACGACTAGGAAAGTGATTCCGATTGAAAGCTTTGCAGGTGAGAATCACTGTCCAATCTGGTTTGAAGGATAACAAATGTCAGGTCTTGTGAAGCTCCCTGCATGTAGTTCCACAAAGCAGAAATCTCAGTACTCTGAGATAGAATTTTCTTCACACCCTCTGCTGCAAGCATGTTAACTGGAGCATCCCAGTGCTTTGATCTGATTATTTATTTTTAAACTTCCAAGTAAGATTTCTTAATTGGGGGGGGTGTTGTTAGTTTTTAATTTGAAAAACATTAAATTACAAAATATGTAGCAACATATAAGTGCAATATATTGTGATTATCTCTCAGAATCAAGAAAAAATGATAAAGCAAAGGGATAATGCAATTAGGGCTCCAGCCTAGCCACAAGGACAGGGCAAGTCGTGAAGCAAAACTCAGCTCCCTTCCCGAGTTCCCTGAATTCCCTTCCTGGGATTCAGTCATTTTATAGGAAGCAATCTTCTACCAGGAGAGCTCATTCAAGGAAACAACAGGAGTAGGAAACTCAATCCTGGCCTGATTACCTCAGAACAAAAGCTTGAGAGGAAAGGCTCAACTTCAGAAGGATGACCAGGCCAATGACTAGGAAAGGGATTCCAATTGCAAGCTTCGTGGGTGAGAATTATAGAATTAACAAGACTAAGGTCTTTCTTCAATTGCAGGAATCTAAATCGAGAACAATAGTAGGAAAAGAAATTGAAATGATTTTAGTTATTTGAGCTAACGCTTTTTTGCATTTATTCCCTTACGGTGAAGATCAATTTTTCTAAACTCTCCAGAGGCCTGTACTCTAGACTGGCTCTTGAAAAAGTACTTACATGTTTTATATGTGTTTTTTACCATTATATTTTTCATTTGTTGTTAATGGTGTAAAAAAACATTTTCGATGTTTGTACATTGTTGAGTTCTCTTTTAACCTCAAGAATTTGCTTATTTTTTTTGCTTAGCTTTTTTGTTTTGTTTTGTTTTGTTTTGTTTCTGAGGCAGGGTCTTCCTTTATAGTTCAGGCTGGCCCTGAACTCACTATGTAGCCCAGGTTGGCTTTGAACTTGCAGTGATCCTCCTGCCTCAGCCTCCAGAGTGCTGGGTTTACAGGCATGCACCACCACACCCAGCAGCTCAGCTTGTATTTTAAGAGGTGGTAATATTTTAAAGCAATGACAATTTTCTCTCCTTCTCTCCCATCTTCATACCTGTCATTTCAATTCTTTTTCCTACTGGAAGGATAGGGACCTACCCTTTGATGATAAACAACTGTAGCACCAGCAAGCATCTTGTCTTGTTCTTAAATTTAACAGGAATATATTCCAACAGTTGACCATCAAATATTATGTCTACCTTTGATTCCTGATGTTCCTTATTAAATTAAGGAAGTTCCATCCTGCTTTTAGTTTGCTAAAAGTTTTTGTTGCTAAAAGATTTATCCTATTTTGATGTTGAATTTTTAATCTCCAGGCAATGTAGAGCATTATATTGACAGATATTCTAAGGTTGAATGATCTAATTATTCTGCGATAGACCAACCTGGTTATGATGATTATTTGTAATGGGCTGTTGGAGTCAATTCCTTGTCCTACAATGTTGTTTTCTCATATTGTCGTTTTAGTTTTTTTGGTTTTTTTTTTTTTAGTTTTTATAAAGAGGTAACAAAATAGTCAGAAAGCTTCAGTTCTATTTTGTTTTTGAGTACAATTCTTATATGTTTTGACTTTTCTCCAAAAATTAATAAAAAGTTCCCTACAGTACTGGCTTTTTGTTTTTAGGGGGTTTATGTTTGAATAGTTGAGGAAGGAATTTTGATTATAGTTTTATTTTTCTAATAGCTTTCAGTCTATGCATGTTCTCAATTTGTTCTTTTTAAGTTGATTATGCTGTTTTGGTTTTTTTAGAATGTTGATGTCATGTAAGTTTTCGATGTTTTTAATAAACATCCTTCTGTTTCTTGCTTGTGATAAAGGTGTCCCTTGTTTTAGCATTTTGCTCAAAGCATTTAGCAGATGCTGAATTTTGCCAGTGAACTGATTTGGTTCTCTTCTTGCCCATGTCCAATATTAATCCACCTGTGAGTCCAGCCCACCTCTGCCCAGTACGCAGCACGGCACACTGCACTCTTTCAAGCCTGTCAACTGTGTAAACTAACTGTTGTTGAATAGGTTTAAAGTTTTTCAAACTAAAATGTTAGAGGGGATTATATCATCATTAATTTGGGTTTATCTCAAAAATGAAAATATGGGGCCGGGGATTTAGTTCAGTGGTTTCACCGCCTGCTGCCCAAGCGCAAGGACCCGAGTTCGATCCCGGGTACCAAAGAAAAAAAGAATGAAAATATAAGGCCAGTGATTTAGCTCAGTGGCGCCGTTCATGCCTTGGAACCACAAGGTCCTGAGTTTGATCCCTAGTACAAAATAAATATATATATATATGTTTATATTTATATAAACTTATAGAACTTAGAACTTACAGAAAAACTAACAATATTTTGATAATATGGAAAAACTCAACTTTAGAAAATCCAGTTTAATATGGAAAAGTGATTTTAACATATGCAGAAAATGTGTGTAATAAATTCAAATCCACTCATGATTTTGTAAAAACTTAGTATACTGGAATTAGAAGAGGATTCTTTTATTTGATTAAAGAAATCTTCCAAACATCTTTCAATCTTCAATTGAATTCTGAATGTTATTAAGTTCAAGACTGAAGTTCCTAACAACTTAAACAAGGAGAAAATAATGCACATTTTCTTAAAGGGAAAAATAAAAGTGTCACCTGATGCAGAAAATAAGATCGTGTACATAGAAAACCCAATGGACACCATCCATTTCTGCCACTGTAGTGCACTACAAATAATTAAAAATATTCTCTTTCCTTACAAAGCACCAGAAATTCTGGAAAATATAATAAATATATCCAAAGAACTGTATTCTCTAGGGCCCAAACAAGAAGATTCTTAAAAAGAAATAGTAGCAGAAGTTAAGGCTCCAGCCATGTGGAAAGAAGGTACCTTTCCTGATTACCAAGGGACTTGGACTCTAATAGCCTCACAGGGACTGCAGTGAAAGCCTTGGGCTCACAAGAGGCAAGAAATTAGAACGGCCTCAGGGAGCCGGCACTCTTGATGAGCTAAAGCCTCCATAAAAGGTGAATTACAGAAACGTCACCCACCATCCCAGAGAGGTGACAAGGCTCCTGTCTGCCCCATGTTAATAGCTTGGTTAAAAAGCAACACGAAAGTCTCCCCAGAGAGAAGCCAATGTATTCGTACATTTGAAGTTTGAATTTGCATTACCTATATCATCTGAGATCCCGTAGGGTGACAAACCAATGTACAGATTGTCCTAAAATGGTAATAGTATCTACGTAAGGATATGTGTACATTCTCTGAAAGAATATGCCATCTTCAAATTGTACGTGGTCCCCCAAATCATGACCCACCATGTACTGTATGAACTCAGAATCCTGACTTATAAAACACACAAAGAAACCATCTTTCACAAGCAGAATCCAGCAAGAACAACCAAAAGCAAACTTAATGCCCTAAAACTTTGTGACCATAGAATTAGCAAACATAAGTTCAAAAATTAAGATGATTAAATACCTCTAGAGGGAATTTAAATTTTTCTACAATATGAAATCTCAGTTGACAAGTTAAACAATAGTTAGGTACAGCTAACAAAATAATTACTAAATTGCTCAAGAAATTAACCCAATTCATCAAAACAAGTGAGTGGGTAGAAAATATGAAAGAGAGGTAATGAAACAAAGAGAATCTAATGAGAAGATGTAACATATGTCTTTTTCATGAAACATTGTTTCCGGAGAGAACAGAAAGACTGGGACAAGGTACTATTTTAAGATACAGCTAAGAATTTTCCAGATTTGATAAGAGATACATGAATAAGGAAGACCAGAATAAGGAAGATATGGACTTATTAATCCAAGGCAAGATAAACAAAAAGAAATGTACAACTATCATAATGAATATGTAAAATAGCAAAAACCTTAAGAGAAAATATTGTTTCTTAACATGGAATGAAATTAGACTAACCAAAGATTATCAACAGCAACAACTGAAATCAGAAAAAAATTAAGTAGTAGCTTCAGATCATTGACAGAAAATAACTGCGGGCTTAAGATTATGTACAAGACAGCCAAGAAAGAAGGTGAGGTCAAATAATTCATATAGATAGAATCCAAGTGCATATTTTTACAGAACTCCAGGATAAAAAGGAGCAGTGAGCTGAGGCCAAGAGCTAAACAAATATTGCCCAGTGCTAGCCATTGTTAATGCCAGATTGCAGGTGTGTAGATGTTTGTTGTATGCTTTATATTGTTCTAAAATCTTTCATTTTTGCAAAGCAGTATCTATGTGGTCATAAATAGTGGAGAATAATCAATAAACTCATGAGACTATCAGAATGGAGCAGAAAATGTATTTTTAAAAATATTTCTGGAAATGAAATTGAAATATTTTGAGTTTCTTTTAATTTAAATAGAATTCACAAATGTCTACTATTTTTTCAGATGTGCTGCCAGAACCTACATGAAAGACAAAGGTAACTCATGTCAAAGCTTCGCCTTAAGGAGCCTAAAATATGATAGGGAGATAAAAGTAGCACACAGGTAACTGTCATTTTATAACTGTGATTTTGAATTCTTAAAAAAAGACAAATCAGATAAACCAAAGAAATAGTAAACAAACCATTACTTTTGTGTTCATTGTCCATCTTTAAATTATTTCTAGAAATATTAATATTTACATTTTTAAATTTCATTCATTACCTCTGGCCAAAATATAACTTGTTGGTCCCAGAAAATTGCTCATAGATTGTGGAAATGAAACAACCTTCCCATTCAGAATCTGTCAGTAACAACTCAGTGTGCTTTTCTTATAGGAATAAAAAGAGTATCTCTCTGTTTCCAGGTTTACTTCTGAGGCAATGGGAGATAGACCACTGACATAAGCCCGCAGCTAATAGGAGTGTCAACTGGAAAATCAGGATGAAAAATGCGTTTTTTGAAAGGAACTCCAAATCCCATCCTGCAAGTGATTTGCAGGCAGACTCAATTTGTTTCCTGTACCTGAGATGCTTTCTTTCAATCTCAGACTATGAAAAGTGTTTTCAGGTGAAAACCTACCATTCTCACATTATATTTCAAGTAATAGGCAGAGGGAAATAACAAGATTTTATTAACCCTTAGAATAGCTACTTGGGTATAGGCTTATTGAAAACTTTAATTTCATTATTAACAAAGGATACTTAATTTTGACGTTAAATATAATTTACAGAGTGTGATAACTGACATGAGTGTTTTAAAATTTGAGTGTGAACCAGTGAATAATATAAATACTACCCATACAGAACCTGGAATCCCTGCTGTTTTTTCCATGAGAAATCTCTGTTATTCCTCTAAGTAATTAATAAGGACCGACGGCAGGAGAATGAAAGCTATCGGAAGAACTGGGACCTAAGAGGGGGAAGCCTCAAAAGCCATAAAGGAAATAGAGCTGAGATGAGAGAATCCTTTGATGGGAGAATTCTATTAGAGCCATTGTAACAGAACAAACTAGTGGTACCTGAGTGGTAGGAAACTGCTGCAGAGAGAAAAATGATGACCATTCCTCCACACAGTTAATACAGGCGAGCAGCAAAAACTCAGGGCTTTGTGCCTTTTTCAGAATCCACTGGTATCAATCTGAGGCAGTGGAAAGAATGCTTCTGAGCACATTTGATAGAAATTTAAATTCTGGCTCTGCCTGTTACTAAGCCTGGGACCTCAGAAATGCTTTATCTCACTGCTGCTGATCCTGACTCAGAAAAATAGGAATTAGACTCCTTTTTTAGCATGGTTATGCAAATTAGGAAATATTATATACATATATGATATCTACCACAGAGCAGGGGCACAGTATTTTATAACTTTTAAATTTGTTGACCTTATATTTCTAATCTCTTGGATGTTAGAATTCCTCTTATATTCTCAATGCTTTGTACCAAATTGCATATGGGGTTCCCCAAATCAATAGGCATTTGTAGGAGTAGGAACAATAAGACAATATTCAAACAGGTTTACCTATTGGTAATCATGGAGTCTTTTAGAATGTTAGGGACCTGTAAACAGGTGGCGTGGAAGTCAGTATGTTGTCCAGAGGACTCACTTGGCTGTGAGTGGCTTCGTTCATTTTCTGTTACTAGAACTAAATGCCACAAGTTAGATATTTATAACAAAAAAGGGATCATTTAGCTCATGGTAAAACCAAGCTCTGATCTCACAAAGTCAAAGAATGAAGTCATGAACCAAAAGGAGGAACTGAGGGGCATTTTTTGGAAATAAGAAGAAAAAACAGATGCCCACCATGAGGGGCTTCTGAACAGAAGCCTTAACTGATTTGTTTGTCCTGCTCTTATGTGAATACGCAGAGTGCTGGAAGAGGCTAAAGAAAACTGAGTTCAAAAGAAACTGGTTAGTTTGTATTTCTAATGTTTCTGGAACTCTTGGCCTAGAGAGGAGCTGTCAGCTAACTTAGCATACTCACAAGTACTTTTCTTCCTGGGAGGAAGGGTCCTTGTCTCTCCAGTCTTTTATCATTTGTTCTTGTGTATTCTTTTACATTTTTACACTGAACTAGCTACTTAAATTAGCTCTTAACTCAGTGGACTATTTTCTTTATCTTACCCTATCATTAGTCTGCCCTGACTGCCTACTCATAGTAACTAAATTAACTACTACATTAGCATTAGTATCTGCTTAGGGTCTGGTGAGGACCTACCTGCTGGGCCATGACATGCCAGAGAGTATTACAGGGCAAGACAGAGAAGCAAACCAAAAAGAGCTCCTACCATTCTTTGAATGAGCTAAGCAAACCCAAGGTCCTTATGCTGAAGGCTTGGTCCCCAGGGCAGTGCTACTGAGAGATGCTGCAGACCTGTAAGAGATAGGGCCTCATGGGGATCTATGGGTCACTTGATCCACACCCTTGAATGGGATTTTGGAACCTTGGGCTCTTATTCACTCTCTCCCTCTGTCCCTATTCAAGATGTGAGTGTTTTGTTCCTACGCATGCACCTGCCATAATGTGCCATCACCCAGCATCCTCCCCAGGGAGGAACCTATACAGGAACCAAGTCTTTGAACCTCCAAAACTGTAAACCAAATAAGCCCATTCTCTGCATAAATTAGTTGCCTCCATTATTGTGTTGTAACATTCCAAAGGTGACTAAATAGTTCCCTTTAATAATTAAGCCCATCCCACAATGAGCCATTAATCCATTAATCCACAAATGAATTAATTTATCCTTGAGGACAGAACCCTCCTGACTCAATAACTTCATAACACTCCCACTTGATCTCATCTCCTAACCCAACAATGGGGACTAAATTTAACATGATTTTTGATGGAGACATTAAAACCATGGTCGTGACATAAGTGGTATGATCAAGGACCATGGTTAATGTTTAAATTTTTTTTAATTATTATTATAGTAAAAGACATATTGCCATTAATCCCCTTAAAATACTCCACCTAGCTTCAAACACACTAATACCTTAGTTCTTCCCACTTTCTAAAATAGTTTTGGAAGTTCTCTTTCATGAGTGTCTTTGGTTGTGCTGTCTTGGAGGTTGTGATGTTTTGAATCAATTCAAATTATTTACCTCTCATGGTCATTTTGATTTTAGGAAAGAGCCAGAAGTTGCACAATGCCAGATCCAGTAGATAAGGTCAATGAAGACACACTTCAGGTCAGAGGGGAAAAATAGAAAAAACTGTAAAGTATTTCAGTTCTGAAAACATTGCCAACTTAGAATTCTATAACTAACAAAATATTCTTTATAATGAAGGTGAATCATCTAAGATTTATCACAGGAAAGCAAAGATGACACAACAAAAACCAGTAATATAATACACTATCCTAATAAGATGAAAAAAGAAATAAAATGCATAATCATCACAATTAATAACAAAAAAGCATTTGACACATGACAAAAACACACAGTAAAACTTGAATATGGGGCCACAGATTTAGCTCAGTGGTACAGTGCCTGCCTGGCAAGCGGGAGGCCCTGAGTTCGATCCAAAAAAAAAAAAAAAAATTTGAGTGAGAGAATTTCTTCAATGTGATAAAGGCTATCTACAAAACACTCATAGTATCAAACTCAGTGGTGAAAGATGAAAAGCTTTTTTCTCAAAATCAAGAAAAAGACAAACATGTCCACTTTTACACTGGTATTTAGTACTATATTGGAAGTTCTAGCCAGAGCAATAGACAAGTAAAAGAAATGAAAGCCATTAATTGAAAAGGAAGAATTAAAGCTGTTTGTATGTAAATAGCATGATTCTGTATATATGTAACAGTTTAAAAATCCACAAAAACCTGCTAGATTTAGTAAACAAATACAATGAAGTTACCAAGGTACAAGATCAAAGCACAAAAACCATTTAAAACATCAAATCCTATAAAACAAACATTTCTTAAAGATCTAAATAAATAGAAAGACATCTGTGTTCAACATATATCGGAGTACTTTATTTTTAAGATGACGATAATCTTAACTCCTCTAAGTAATCTACAGATTTAAGGCAATCCATACCAAAATCATATTTTTTTAGTTATTAAGCAAATGCAAATCAAATGCACAATGCTATACAGTGGTACCTTGGTTACAAACTTAATTTGTTTTGTGATTTGGGAAAAGATTTGTGTTTGTGTGGGAAGGATGGCTACAGTGTCTGTCACCTGATGTTAGAGTTTGCAAACAAAAACAAAATTTCACCAAATACTTTTGTTTGCAAACTAAATTGTTCCCAAACAAAAGTATTCGTGAACCAAGGTGCCGCTGTACCATTTCACATCCAATAAAATGGTTATAATAAATCAGATTTTAAAATTCCACTTCCAAAAGAATTGAAAGCAGATATTCTCACAAATGTACACAAATATTTGTAGAAGCACATTTACAATAGTTCATAGAGAGACCAACCCAAGGGCCCATCAATGAATGAATAAAATGATTGTGGTATACCCATACAATGGAATATTATTCAGCCATGAAGGAATGAAGTTCTGATATGAGCTACAAAGTGAATAAACCTCAAAAATATTATGCTAACTAAAAGAAGCCAAAAATGAAAGGTCATACATTGCACAATTCCATTTATAGGAAATAACCAGAATAATTAAATCCATAAAGACAGATTAATGGTTTGTGGGGCAGTGGGTAGGGAGGAATTAGGAGTTAATGTTTCCTGGATACAGGCTCTCCTTTGGGAATGATGAAAATGTTTTAGAACTATATAGAGATGATGACTGGAGAGGTACTCATAGATGCACTAAACACCACTGAATTGTGCACTGCACAATAGTTAATTTTATATCATGTGAATTTCACTTCAACAAACACACAAAGAAATTAAGCAAATCTAATTTTCCTCAATTGCCAACATATGAAAGCAAAATAAACTTTATAGCAAAAGCTAAGAGAATTGATGCTATTATAAAAATTGTCAGTAAACTAGTAAGATAAGAAAACCTGCTTGGACCAACACAGACTCTGTGTGTGTGTGTGTGTGTGTGTGCACGCCCGCGCACGTGTGTGTGTGTGTATTTTGATCTTATTTAAATTATACTTCCATAAAATTACTTTTAAAAATAATAAAGCATCAAGACATCTATATTTAATGTTATTCATATGTTAAGGTTCCCAGGAATGTAGGCGTATTTAACAAATATCTAGGAGGAAAATTTTTTTCCATGCTGGGTCTTGGCCATTTCAAGGAACCCTAGGAACATTTTCTGGCAGATAAACAAAAGTAGGAGGGAAGGGAGGCTTTTCTTGTCATAAAAGCCTGTCACCTGATTCTCGATTAGTTAATTCATCAATTAGAAAGAGCTCTCAGGACACCCCCACCTCCACCAAATGCAAAGATCAAAGTCAGATCCGGAAGCAAGTTTTAATTCACCATCCAAGAAAAAACTCAGAAAATCAGTTTTGGCTATGGCAAAAAGTAGTGCACAGGGCCCAGAATTATGGTTTAAAAAAATCAGAGACACAGAGTATCTTTTTTAAGCATTACAAATCAAGGTGCCCCTATTGGTGCTCAGGGAAAAAACCCTTTGAATTATCCTTTGAAATAAGAAATGCTGACCATAAAGAACTTTGACTTTCACTGAAGTCAGAAATTTCAATGACTGATCTCCAAGAGCTTAAAATATATGATTTGATCAAAGGAATCATTGCTATATCTGGATGAAAACACAAAAAAACTTCCTCCCATGTGCTTCTTCCTAAAGGAGGGAAGGAACTTTTGTCACTAGAAAAAGAAGAAATGATTCTATCTCCAATTGACAAATTGGTTGATTAAACAGATTTAGGACTGACAAGGCTACTTCTTCAGATCATGTTTTTAAAGATCCGATTTAAACCTGGAAGAATAAACAGAGGTTTTGTTCATTCCAATTGATTGCAATGTACTCTGGGGACTGCTAAGTTGGGGTCAGAATCCTGGTTCTGTCACTTGCTTTAGTGTGGGCTTGAGAAAGTCATGTGGCTTCATTTCTTTCCTTTTGCTCACCTGTATATTACCTCTGCCTGTGCTGGGTTTGTGTAGAAGGAGCAAGAATTGTGAAGGCTGCAGGAGGCACAACATGCAGGAGCCAGAGGGCACAGGTGAAGGATTAGGCTGCAGTCCTGGAGGGGAGAAGTAAGAGGTGTAGCTCAGAAATGCATTCTACCACAAAAAAATTTCCATAGACATACACGCCCCTCTGAGTGGTTAGCAGATGGGTTGAGCTGAGCTGGCTTAAAGACTAACCAGGTAGACAATCAGCCTATTCAAGATTATGCTGATGGTTACAGTAAGAGTACAGACACCTTTTGCAGAGGGTGACACTTAAGACTATTATGGGAGAAAAGCTTGGACATTTGTTATAGGCTAAATTGGGTCTCATTAAAATTCAAATATGGAAGCAATGCTAACCCACAGTTCTGCATTCGGAGATGGGCCATTTAAAGAGAAAATTAAATTTAAATGAAGCCATTAGGGTTGTCCCTAAGCCGGTACAACTGGTGCCCTTCTAAGAAGAAATTTGGACACACAGACACCAGGGATGCACATGCGCAAGGAGGAAAAGCAATGTGAGGACCCGCAGGAAGGCAGGTGTGTGCCGCAAGGTGAGAAGCCGCAGAAGAAACCGACCCTGCCAGGCTCAATTAGCGACTCCCAGCTTCCGGAGTGTGGTATTTTGTTACATAACAGGCCTAGCAAAACTAACACACTGATCTCAATTGGTTTAAGAATTTGGCTACATGTTTAAGTCACAGGAAATGTCTAGTATTTGCAGAAAGGGGAGCAGCATAAAAATGGTTTTCTCTTTGGCACTAAGATTCTATAGCAGCAGAGTAACGGGCACATTTACTGACGGTCCTATCAATATTATGCTAAAAGACACTTAAAGCACTACGTTCCTCAGAGTGTGTGTGTACAAGCGATACTCTACAGTTGGTCTCCTAGAGAGAAGATGAAACACAGAAAGAATCATATTTTCCGTGATATGGGCACGGTGTTTAGAACTCTCCAGAAGGTTGCAGGGTGGCCCTGAGCTGTCTCCTATGGCCCAGGAGACCAGCAAGCTCAGAGCTATGAACAGACGTGTCCAGCACCCCGAGACAGATGCTGGATGATGATGCCTGGCCGGCCAGAGGGCAGGAAGAGGTGTTCTTTCAACCACGATGGATGGAACAGCGACCCCTGAGAGCTCTGCTTGAGCAGTCAGGAAGAGGGAGACATTCAAAGAAAGCAAGCTAACAAATGCCTTGCTTTTTTTTGGTACCGGGGATCGAACTTGGGTCCTTGCTCTTACGCAGCAGGCCGCAAAACCACTGAGCTAAATCCCTGGCCCTCGCCTTACTTTCTTATTTAGAGAGTAAATAAAATGAATTGTGGAATTTCAAAGCAAGTGGACTTTCTGTTGCTCCCAGGCAACATCCGAAAGCAGAATTATTTCTGCTTTGTCTGCCTTTAAGAGAGAGCAAGAAGAGAGGGGACAGGTAGGCAGGGAAAGACCCCGCTGAGGAGACAGGCAAGCAGCATCTGGGGCCACGTTTGGATTCCTGACAGGCTTCTCTCAGGAGGCCGGGAGTGGGGAGGACATCAAAGGCCGTCCTGGGCTGTGGCAGTCCTGGGTCGTCACAGACAGCTTCTTGAAAGAGACACATCTGCTTCTCGAATGCCTGCTCTGCCTGCCCCCAGCTCTCTAATCATGCCTGGGCACACTGGCAGGACAGAGGAGGCATCCGGCCTTTCCACAAGGAGCCAGGCCAGTGACAAAGCCACCCATCCGTCATCTGCCCAGCCTGCAGGATAACTAATTTCTGTGCACCTGAGGGATGTTCGTCAGAGCAGTGCAGGTGACAGAAGAATACAAATGACCTGTTTACAGATGTCAGTACTGAGCAGGGCAGCCAGCGAGGTGGACAGTGTGAGAACACTGACAGATTTTAATATCTCTGTCTAGCCAGGGGGATGTGGGTCTAGACGGGAAGAATCATATATGACCTTGGAGAGGATGCTGTTTCGTTCCTCAGTCTGCAAACAAAATAAACCTGAGCTGGGTAGAATAGCATGTAGCCACCACTGATTTTCCCATTCTTCCCTTCAAAAACTGTTTGTGGAGAGCCACCCGGGTGCTGGGCACTGAGCTGCTCACCAGGGACACAAGTGTAAGTGATCCCAGCCACTCCCTGTGAGGGGCATCAGGGACAGCCAGTTTCAGGATCAGAGCACTTGAGGGACAAAGATGGAGCACATTTTCTTGCTGGAAATGAAAGTGAGGCAGATTTAGGACATCTGAGACATCTAATTTTAAGATTTCCAGAGAGGGAGGCATCTTCTCATCTTCAACAATGTGTAGCAGCCTGGTCATGGGGAAAAAGAGAGTAATCATTTCCATTTATTCTCTCTTCAAGTGGGCTGGTCCTCAGACTCAGAAACATTCTGTTATCTTAAGACAGGCACTGTGTTTCCCCAGTTCCTAAGCCAGTGAACTCAGCTCTCTGTTAGCCTCATCCACAATGACAGCAGCCAGAGTAGAACCCAGGGGTGTGTCCTCCCAAGCCGTGCCCCAGCAAAACCCTGCGAGTCTCAACTCCTGGTATGTGTGAGTGAAATTTTATTTAGAAATAAAGCCACCCTAAATGAAATTAAGTTTAGGATCACAGGAGCTTAGGAGCATATCCTGGATTTAGGGCAGCCCCTAATTACAATGAATTGTTTCATTATAAGAGAAAGGAGATTTTTTTAAGGCACAAAGATATATGGGAAAGAAGGTCACATGAAGAAAGAGCAGAAAGCGGAGTTGTGCTGAAGTCTGGAGCCACCAGACACTGGAGAGGGGGAAAGGCTCTAGCTTCAAAAGCAGTGGTAAAGATGAGAAAAAGAGAGTCACCCCTTCTAGACCTGCAGGGAGGTACAGGCAAGAAAGAGCAGCAGTAGAAGGGCACAGTCATGAAATAGACCCTGTGTCACTGCTCCAGGTTGCTCATTGGCACAGGGAAGTTGAGCAGTGGAATTTGAATCTGGATTCTGGGACAGATCATCTTGAAGCTGTCCTCACATTGTAGACAGGTGGCAGAAATTCCACAGCTCAGGTGGGCACAGTGGGCCTGCCACTGGCCTGTCTTAGCAGAAGGAAAGGAAAAAAAAAAACAAAGGATGTGCTAGAGATTCCGAAGGGTCTTCAGGGCCAGCAGAAATGAGGGGAAACCATTAAACCAATAGGTATGCCAAGGAAAGGAAGATGTAACCATGAATTTCTCCAGCCCCCAACATCAGCCAAGAATAGCAGCAGAAACTGGGGGCAAGAAAGAGTGCTGTGCACTCTAAAGGAGCAACATCCAATCTTCCTTTCACTACACCAGCAGGAAGTCCTAGGAAGCTTCTTCGCATACACAGATAGCATCCCAGGGAAGGAAGGGGAGAGGAGGAATTCTGAAAGCCGGGGTCTTCCATCCAGAGCACTGGATCAGCCAAAGCAGAGTCACAAACTCTGTGGTGCTTCCCCAAGAATGGTAGGGTTTCAAATGATTTTTAATCACATCTTAACTTCTATGTATTCTTCGGATTTTCTACCAGGAATTTAAATGATTTATATAATAGGGGAAATATACTATGTTTATCATTCTAAGATTACTGGGCTGAACTAAATCTGTTCATTCACTGCTAAGATTTAAATCTAAACTATCCTTGAAAAATCTCATGTGCTCAGAGGTGGGGCTTTTGGTAAGGGATTGGATCACAAGGGCACTATATTCATTAGCAGATTAATCCCTTGATGAGTTCGCAGCTGAATCTACTGTTAGGAGGTGGGGTGGGTTGAGGGGGAGTGACCTGGAAGAGTGTATTCTTGTCAGCACCTCCTCCTCCTTTCTCTCTGCTTTCTGGCTGCCATGGGTTGAACAGATTTACCAGGTCCCTCCACCATGCCATTTCTACCTTGAGGTCAGCTAACCATGGACTGAACCCTCTGAAGCCAAATAAATATTTGAACCAAATAGACTTGTTCTTTAAATTGCAGGTGTCAGGTATTTTTGTCTCAGAAATGGGAAAGTGACCAGTACCCACCCACCCCCCGTACATACATATTTTATCCTTCCTGCTATTTGATGAGTGAGAGCTCTAAAAATGATCATTAACATGAAGAGAATAAAATTTCATTTTTCCTAAAACCTCAGCTTAGCATGAAAAATTTTGTTTACACCTCGTACATTCCAACTGCCACAACTGTGCCCGAAACTGCAGCTTCTCTGCTATTTGTTGGCTCATGATATCCTTTGTCTCTCAGAGACAAACTGGCTGGGGTTCTTAATTTCCCACGGATCTGACTGGCTTGTATATTTGGTCCTTATTTATCTTTCCCACCCATTACCAGTTCTCCTTACTGTGATAAGGATTCATGGGATGGGTGGGTTTGAACAATTGTTTTCTTTGTTTCCTCTGTAATCTTTGGGTGTATTCCATTAAAGACAGTTCTTACTCAATACCCCTAGTAATGTTTAACTAAATTGACCGTGGAATTTTGCAAAGGGTAAAATTCCAAACACAGTGGCCGAACATATTAATCAGAAATGGTCCCACTAAACATTGTCTAAGTAACCTCAACAGCCCCTTAAGGAGTAAGCTAGATCCTCAAGGTGAGCAAAATGATTAGGAGAAAGGAATACGTTTTATTTCAATTATCAATGTACAAATCATCATCATTATCAGTGGAAGAAGTAGAAGAACAATTCCCCTGGGGAGATGGGGGTGGAAGTACTGGCTACCAGAAACCATCACAGCAGGTAGGCTCTGTCTGCTCTGGGATGAATTTCTCAATCCGTCTACACAAGGTAATCCCAGCCCTATCTTCTACGGGTTGAACAACCTTTCCTCTCAGCTCCTCTGTGCACATTCACCAGTCACTGCCCCTAGGGCTCCAGAGTAGGCTTACAGATTCTCCTCAGGACCGGCTATCGACTCTAGGGCAGCCAATTTAGATCCAAGAAGAATGCTGGCCTTTCAGCTTGCCATCAAAAAATTACTTCTTCTGTACCTCAAATCACTACTTGCTTCTTTGTCTCTAGGTTTATGCTACTGTGTCTGTTCTCTAACACCCAAATTCTCTCACCCTGTACTCTCACACTCAGACTATGTTTAAACCAATCCAAGGGAGTGTTCTAAGCCAAGCAAAGTGGTGATGCCTAGAATTCCAGCACTTGGGAGGTGAGGCAGGAGGCCAGCCCTGGGTATATACCAAGACCAGCCTGGACTACAAGTGAAGCCTTGTCTCATATACAACAAAACAGAGACAAAACCCAGGGAACTGCTCTTTGGTTTTCCTATCTTTTAATGGACCTTCCTGAACACCATATTGTTTGCTCCTTGCCACTTTCCCTCAGCTCCTAAGATCCTTTGTGAGGCCAGCAGCACTTCGTTCACTGCCTCACTGCCAGCCTCCTCATTAGATGCACCTACTCCATCACAAAGCCTCCAGAAGCCTTCAACCAGGGATGCTTTTTCCCCGCAAGGGATGCTTGGATTGAATAGAGTATTTTGAGTTATGACAGCTAAGCGATCATGCTACTAGTATCAAGTAGTAGAGACCAGAGATGCTACCAAACAGCCTATAATACCCAGTGCAGCCTGTTCTGTAGAGCTATTACACAGCCTAAGCTGTCATAGTGCTGAGGTTGGAGGCCTGGCTTCAGAAGAAGATCCAACCTTCAGAAACCCTGGTAGGTCTCTCTTAGAGGAGGATTCTTTAGCCCACCTCTCCAGCCCATCAGTCAGATACACTTTTCCCACTAAAATATAAAATTATGGAATTGAAGAACACAAATGTAATGCCCTCATTTCACAGATGAGGAAGCTGAAGATCCAAAGGAATAGGCAGCTTCACCAAGGTGAAAGGGTGAGGCTGGGCTGTCTGGAACTCACTGTCCTGTTACAGTAATCACTCCTTGTTAACCTACCTGGCAGGCATTTTATTCAGAAATGGAAGCTGGGTCAGCCTGGCTGGACCCAATCTTGACAGTTCTCCCTGTGTTCTTCTGTTGTCTCCAGAGGACAACACAATGTCATTCTTCAGGCAGATTTCTGAATTATTTCTAAATTATGTTATGCTTAGGTTTTCCTGTATTATTGAAAAAAAAAAAGTCTCATTTCCTGTGTATCTGCTTTGTACTTAGGTTAGTTATTGTGTATGACATTCCAAGGCAACATTTTCCTTAGGTTGATTCTTGCATGCTAATGCATTCAGTAAGGAAAGGTTATCAGTCCTGGAGTGATGGGAATTTGGATTATTTTGTAAATCTTTTTTGATTGTGATGGTAGAAACTCAGACCATCTTATACCTAAAAGAGAATTTGGGGGGCCTGCGATTTGGCTCAGTGGCACCATGCCTGTCTCACAAGCTCAAGTTCCTGAGTTCGATCCCCAGTACCAAAAAAAAAAGAGAGAGAGAGAAAGAATTTGGGGATTCCTTTTTTGAGAAGTCAAAAGATATGACTGGCTTAGGAATGGCTGAGTCTGAAGATTCAAAGGAGGCTAACACGGTTTATTTTCCGTTTTCCCTCCATTCCTCCTTGCTTCCTTCTGAGAAAAAAAAACTGAAACAACAAACCAACATTCTCTTCTGATCATGGTAAACATGATCCTTAATGCCTCAGGAACTCTAGGCTCTCAAGAACTAAGGTCCCCTTTTGCTAGCATTCAAATAAGCCTACAAAATCCCAAATCAGGCTACAAATTTCACTTGGCAAAGAAATTGGGGTGCTCCTTGGAATTAGAATCAACATCACACAAAGTGGGCAATAGAGGTATTCAGAGACAGAGCAAATACTAACAATCATATGCAAACAAATATATACGCCACAAAGCCATAGCCACAATCAAAATAATAGGCATAGCATTTCCCTCCAAAAGTTTCTTCATATCCCTCTCTCTCTGCTGTTTACATTTCCTCACTTTGCCGTATCTTTCACCCTAAGCAACAAATAAACAGCTTTCTGTCATTATAGATTAGTTTGCAATTTCTAAATGTTAAATAAATTGAATCATACAACACATCTCACTCAGCATAATTATCTTGAAATTCATCGGTGTTACTGACGTGTCAATAGTTTACTTCTGTTTATTACTAAGCATATTACGAGGATACACCATAACTTTTTATCCACTTATTCTTTTGTTGATGGAAACTTAGGTTGTTTCCAGGTTTGGACCACAGTGTATTAAATTGTACCCCCCGCCCCCAATATATACAAGTGAGTGAAGTCTTATTTAGAAATAAGGTCACTGAAGTGAAATTTAACTTAGGATTTCAGGAAGCAAGTATCCTGGATTTACAGCAGACTCTAATTACAATGACTTGTGTGTCATTACAAGAGAAAGAAATTTTCTTCCTAAGGCACAGAGAGGTCTGGAAAAGACGGTCAGGCGAATAGAGAGCAGAAAGCAGAGTGAGGCTGCAGCCTGGTAGCCAGAAGCCACCAGGAGCTGGAAGAGGAAAAAGATATTCTCCTCTAGAGCTTGGAAGGAAGCAAGGCTCTCCTAATACTTTGCTTTCAAGTTTGGGTTCTTATTTCTAAAGACATAGTCTTGATCACCATAATCCTGAATGCTAAAATCACAAAAGATCAAATCCTTAAAGGCTACCATCCCTAGGTCATAAATCCAAAGAAATAAAAATTCTGAAAATATAACCCTGGAAAAAATAATTTAGTAAAATTCTTTAAAAGACATTTATTTGCATTTTAAAGGGAAATCCTTTGAGAATCATCAAATCCCAACAAAGTACTTCACAGGCAACTTTATACAGTACAATAGAAAATAATAACAAATATTTGCAAGTGTGAATTCTCAGGTACATCAATCACATAAGTTTAATATATTCAAGTATAAGCAACACAGATACAACAGGTTAACCATATTTATAAAGAAACAGGTCAAAAACAAAAATGTGTATAAGCATATATCAGTATGGTTGGCAATTGTGAGCATGGTCACCTGAATTGCCATGATTGATAACTGAAGTATTTTGAGAAGATGAATCACAAAATGTGATACATCACCACCATGTATCCAGTCATCCAAGAGCCAAGATATTAAGGAATTTTATCTTTCACAAATGTAGACCTACAAAAAAAGCCTCTGTTTATTGATAAAATTTAAATATTTTTTATGTACACACATAATACTTACAAAGTCAATATTGCAATAATGTAGCTCTATGTAGTCAAATGTGCAAAAAAATGCATAATTTGAATCAGTGCTCTCTAAAAATCTTTATAAATTTATACCTCCAATATTGAAAGTGATGTGAAGATAAAATGCACAGCATAGAAAATTGTAAATAATAGCCATGACAACTTAAAATTGTTGGGAAACACTAAAAAAGAAAAAAAAACTACAAAGAAAATTAGACTTTCAGAATTTCAAAATTCAGAATTTCAAAGGAATAAATATGAGAAAAGGAAAAAATGGAGACAAAGTCTTTGTAGATAGGGAGGGGTGGAGGGGTTGAAGGGAGGGCAAGGGAATGGGGAAAAAATAAGAACCAAGAGAGATTATGTAAAGGTACAAACTCCCAGTAATGAATGTCAGCCTATTGTATACCTAACATGTGCCAATAAAAGTAATGGAAAAAAGTACTAAAATTTCTATAAAATTTTTGTTTATGTACATTTGCTTTCATATCTCTTGGGTAAATACCAAGGAGAAGAATGGCTTCATGATTTGATAAGTGTTCATTTAATAGTCAAAAAACCTGCCGAACTGCTTCCTTAAGTACTTCTTTGAGTTGCTCTGTATACCCAGTGACACTTGCTATGGGCACCCTTTTAAAGTTTAGCCACTGAAATATATTCATAATGGTACCTCATTGTAGTTTTAATTTGTACTCCGTAGGGACCAATGATGTTGAGCATCTTCTTATGGTCTGGTTTTCATCCATGAACTATTTGGCGAACTGCACTTGCAAATATTTTGCTCATTTTTGTAAGTTTTTATTTCTTTTTTCCTCATTGCTATGTTCTTAGAGTTCTTTATATAGTCTACTATAACTCCTTTATCAAATATATGATTTACAAATGTTTTTCATCTTCTTAACAATGTGCTTATAGAGTTGAGGTCTTAATTTTGATAAAGTTTAAGTGACCAAGTTTTCTTTTGTGGATTGTGTTATGTATGTCATGTAAAGAAACCATGGCCTATCCCAGGACTTCAAATATTTCTTGCACACTTTCTTGTAGAAGTTTTCTAGCTTATGGCATTGCATTCAGAACTATAACTCATTTTAACTTTTGTTAGGTTACAGCATTCAGTTTTTAGCATATTCCTATCCAAGTTTTCCAGCACCAAATGTTCAAAAGGATATCCCTTCTCCATTAAGTTGTTTTTGCACCTCTGTCAAACTCAATTGACCACATATGTTTGAAGCTATTTCTTAACTCTATCCAGGTCCATCAACTTATTGATAAATCATTATGTCAATACCACATTCTCTTGACTATTATAGAATTTACTATAGGATTTGAAATCAGGCAGACGGCCTCCAACTTGGTTTTCCTTTTTCAGAGACTATTCTGGATTTTGTTACATTGCATTTCCACATTAATTTGAGAATCAGCTTAATTTCTACAGGAAAAAAAGACTGCTGGTGTTTTGATTGGGATAGTATTTAGCCTACAGGTTAATTTGAGGAGAATGTGCGTAGGAAAAGACTTGCATCTTCTCATTCGTGAACATGATGTCTATCTTTTTTTGGGGTACCGGGCCTTGAACTCCGGTCCTTGTGCCTGCACAGCAGGCGGCAAAACCACTGAGCTAAATCCCCAGCCCTATGGTGTATATCTTTAAATGTTTAGGTCTTCTTTGGTTGCAGTGATATGTAGTTTTGCATACACAATTTCTTACACAATCTTTGTTAGTTTGCTCCTGAATCATTTTATTTATTATGCAATGTTGAATGGTGTTATTTTTAATGGTCTCAAATTTATTTCAAAATTGTTTCCAATTTTTACTTGTCTAGAAAAATATGGCTGTTTTTTACATTGATCTTATAAACCACCTTCTGTGAATAAAGACAGCTCTCAATGGGCTAGGAATTAGCTCCGTGGCAGAGCACTTGCCCAACACTTCTCTCCTGGAGGTTTAACCAGAGAAGACTGCTTCTAAACTCGTTCAGGTCGTTGGTGGAATTCCTTTGGAGGTCACCCCTAGCTCCAATTTCTTGCTAGCTGCACCTCATTGGCACAACCACCTACTCCACCAAGCTCACAAAGGAGACTCTCCAGAGCAAATCTTCTTGCAAAACAAAGTCTTATAGAACATAACGTGGTATCGCCACAGGCATGATATGCTCAACTTCTGCCACAGTTGTGTTGTTAGGATGAAGTCACGGTCTTGCCACACTCAAGAGCAGTAAACTACATGAGGGTGTGAATGCTACAAAGTGATCATTTGGAATCCTTCAGGGTCTGCCCACCACAGATTGTAGCTTGGCATATTAGTATCCTTGCTTCCAAGTGTTTTGCATTTAGAAGTAGAAGTCCATGGGGGAGAAGTGCTTGTGGGGTGTGCGTGTGTGTGTGTAGTTTTCTTTTTTGCCTTTTAGGTAGAGGAAGTATGAGCAGCCCCTTCAGGCTATAGTCAGTTACATTTACAATTCTCATCTCTACTTATAAGTCACTGTATGTGATGATTAGTTTAGGTGTCAGCTTGGTTAAGCTACAGCAACCAGTTATTAACCAAATACTAGTCTAGGTGTTTCTGTAAAGGTATTTCAAAGATAAGGTTAACACTTACAACCAATTAACTTTAAATAAAGGAGATTAACTTTGATAATGTGGGCCAAACTCATACAGTCAGTTGAAGGCCTTAAAAGCAAAACTTGAGATTTAACCTCCCCCCCAAAAAAATTCTACCTCAAGCCTGTGGAATCAACTGCTGTTTGAGTTTCTACCCTGCTGACCTGTCCTATTGATTTCACAAGTGTAGACCTACAAATTGCCAGCCCCCACAATTGCATCAGCCTATTCCTTAAAATAAATTTCATCATATAAACATGTATGCCCTATTGCTTCTATTTCTCTGGAGAGCCTTGACTAATAAACCATGCTTTTGTTGGAATATTTCCCCTTCTGATAGCTTTCTTCCCATTCTTTTTACTTTTATGGGTTCATAGCTCTTTGAAATCCCTTTACTATTGTTTCACTGGAGTCTTTCAAGGCAAATTGTACAACTCTGGCAACATAAAAATGATTTGGCTAGTTAAAATTTGGACCTTTAATTACAAATAGATAAATTACTATTTTTTTCACAAATCTCTTCCAAATTTTCTTAAAATAATACTATATATCCAAGAGATGTATTAGGAAAAAATTAAGGAGAAAACCCATGACTAGATACAGAAATGCAATTTGCAAAGAGATTTCTTTAATATCTGGTGAGGAAAAGAAATAAATATAAGAAGATCCCAGGTATCACAATTCATTCAGAGTGGCCAGCTACCACCACGGAGAAACAGATGGCAGTTTTGGTTGGATGTGATGTGATACCCTAAGGAAATTTTTTTATTGACTATTATATAAAAATCCAAGTATTTTTTCCCAGTATTTCTGCATGTATGATGCATCCATGGTAAGCATAAAATTGTTAAAAATAAAAGCATCAACTAAACTAATTAATTAACCTAGCCACTGCTGCTAGTAAGTAAGTGGAGACAGAAAAGCATTGCCAATAGACATAGAAAAGAACACAATATTGAATAATGGCTCTTTCAATCAGTTGTTATTTTTCTCTGTCTTTTGAAAAATAGAAGTTCAGATATAATGCTTTTCACTGCACTAACATAGAGAAAATAAAATTATTTACTAATCAAGAGTTCCCTGAGCAACAGCTGTGATAAGCATGTTTGCAACACAAAAGAAAGTCACACAGCTGTCTCTTTAAGCATTACATAGACCTGTGCAGAAGCTAATAGAAAAAGAAACAGCTACTCAAATACAGTCATACATGTTCATTAAAAATTTAAATTCTGAAACTACAACAGATACTGGGATATTGGCAATTTTGTACAATACTGACAATAACTAACATTACTGTATTAGGTTCTCCCTGTAGACAAGGCACAGTTCCAAGTGATTCATGTATTGTCATGACTCTTTATCTCTAATCTCTTTTTCCTCAGATTCCCCCTAACTGAAGAGGTCTCAGTAGAGTATGTTTATCAGACTCTAAGAGGTCCCACTTTATTAGATGGACCTGCCTGTTTCTTTTTCTTTTCTTCTCTCTCTCTCTTTTTTTGAGACAAGCTCTCATTATGTAGGTTAGGCTGGCTTTGGATTCTCTATGTAGCCCAGGGTGGCCTTAAACTCACAGCAATCCTCCTGCCTCACCCTCTAAGTGCTAGGATTAAAGAAATGTACCACAATATCTGGCTTGCCTGGTTCATTTCTGCTGCAGCTCTGGAGACATTATGACATTACTATCATTTTCTCATTGAAATTTTCATTATCTTAAACTTCCATTGGCCCAATCCACTTGAGTTTACACATGCACACTAGTGCACTCATTTAATTCTCTTTCACCCCACTCCCTTCAGTCTTCCCTGGCCTTCATTGCAATCGTTTCCTGATACATCAACTTAAGCCTTGCTAGCTTATTGCTACAACAATCAATCTTAATAATTATTATTGAACTTCTAACACAGCAATCATTTTATAACTTTGGCTCAGGTTGGTTTCCAGTTATTCCTTTGTTGGTTAACTTGACAAAGATTCTGTAATTTCCTCTTCCTCTTTGGAAATAGTAATGTTTCCAAAATATTACTATTCACTAACAAACACATGTAAGTCCTACCTCTGCTTATTAAAATCCAGCCAGTGTAGAAGAGATATGAAACAATCAAGGAAAGTCACAAAACAATAAAATGTGCCACACTGAGTATAATTTTTCCTATTGAAAATTTCCTCCTGCCAATTCCACCCAAACCTGCTCCTGGCTGCCTATAGACAACTGATCCCTCCCCTTTCTCATGTATTCATATTCCTTTCTCATGTATGCAGATTTTTCTGCTTCTATCTCATTTGTCCAGATACATGAAATAGGATATTTTGTCAAAACAGAAGACCAGCATAATAGTAGTCTTAGTAAGTGACTTGGGGTTGACCAGATGTACAACAATGGTAAGCTTTCAGTTCCTGTTTCTCTTTGGATTTTTCTGTGAGGAGAAGGTGGGGGTCAGGGATTAGAAAGACCATGAAGACACAGTTTATGGTCTTAGCTCTGAAAAGAGCATATGCCCACCGGAGTGTTCTGTAGGAACAATACATAGATCTGCATTTTTTAAAGATTTGCATCATTATTTCTTTCTTCTGTTTTCCATGATGGCATTGGAAAGAAACACATAGATAATAGTAAACATGTAGGGCTTAGAGACTTGGTTGCTATCTTTAGATATTCTAATATGGTTTAGTATTTTAGTAGCTGAAACTCTAGTGAAAGTCTAATGAGTAAAATACAAACATAATTTTGTTTAGATCCTCCCCTGTCATGTTTTACCCTTTCTTGCATGCGGAAAGGAACAAGCCACATCACTTAAGAAGATGACATTAAGCCAGGCACAGGGGTGCATACCTTTAATCCCAGGTACAAAGGAAACTGAGACAAGAGGATCTTGAGTTTGAGGCTACCCTGGGCAACTTAACAAGATTCCATTTCAAAACACCAGCATAAAAAGATGATGACATTAGATTTGTATTGAATTTTTCTTTGGACTAAAATATCCTTCTCTTTTTTGATATTACCACATTTTAAAATTTTTAAATACAGACATGCTTTTGGTGTATAACTACACTGAAGATGCCAATATTTCTGCTCTGCCTCTGACCACTGCTCAAGAGGGGCAGGCAGAGACTGACGGAACTGGAGGAGGTCATCTGCTGCAGGCTTGGCAGGAGCACTGAAGCGACAGAGAGAAAGGTGCTGCCCAGGCAGATCATGCAGAGGGCATGGAATTTGGATGGTGCCAGGGTCTGAATGTGTCCCATGACGCACCTGTGTTGAAATGTAATCACTAGTGGTGTCTTTTTAAGATGAGGGGCCTTTTGGGAGTGATTAAGTCATGAAGGCAGAGCTCTTCTGCATAGGATTAGCATCTGCTATATTGTGGATGTTGAATGTCCCCAGAGGCACATATACTAGAGCCTGGAACTCTTGGGAGTTGTTATGGATCTTTGGGAAATGGGGCCCTGTGGCTGGGTCCTTAGATCATTGAGGTCAGGCTCCCCAAAGGAACTTTGAGATCTGAATCTCATTCTCTCTCAGCTTCCTGGCTCAAAGTATGAGTAGTTTGCTCTGCCACTTACTCCTGCCATATTGTGTCACCCTCACTAGAGGTGCCCAGTCTTGGGATGAAACTCCCTGAACCATGAGGTAAATAAATCTTTTCTATTTCTAAGTTACTTGCCTCATGTATTTTCTTATAGTAACATGGGATTTAGTAATACAGTGCCCTTATAAAGGAGCTTTTAGAGAGTGGAGTTATTCTCCTCCACCGTTTTCGCATGTGATGACACAGAGTTCATCCTTTCTGGATCCTTTTATCCATTACGACATGTGTGGACACCTAGACAACACCATCTATGAGGAATAGGCCTTCGCCAGACACCAAACCTACTGGCACTTTGATCTTAAACTTCTTAACCTCCAGAGCTGTGAAAACTTTCTATGATTTATAAATTATCCAATCTCAGCTATTTTGTTATAGAAGCTTAAACAAATGGACATTGATGGGGAAGTAAGAAAGAATTAGCTAGTGGGTAAGTAGGGAGGGAAATAAAAATAAAGATTAGCAGAGATAGAAATAGTGGCATAGTCACTGAGGTGAAATCACTCAGGTTAGCGGGACCATGGGCCTCCTTGGGTCAGTAGTTGGTTCAGTCCCTCTTTGTGCACTGGTCTCATTGTGGGAGGTGTCTGTATTGCCCTGGCCACCACATGGGCCTACATCAATGCACCATTTTGTACCATCACTATTGTTATGCTGAGTTCTCAAATGTGGTATAACTTACGAGCAGAGTGTAGTACAGTGGATATTGTTAGTCACTTCCAGGAATCTACTCCCATCTGCAGCCTTATTTACTTGGAGAAAACTGAGAGAAAGAGAAATCCTTCAGGAGGCTTCTGAGAAGTTTTTTGTCTGAAGGATAAATGTTATAGGAAGATATATTCCTTTCCTCTGGTAGCTAGTATGTCTGAGAATGAAGGTGAGACTGAGAAAGGCAAAAGGGGGAAAGAGAACACCCCAAAACACCAAGCTATTTCTACTTCTAGACCTGTTATTATTGAGGATTAAAAAATACAACCCTTGGCTGGAGTTATAACTAGATGGTAGAGCATGGACTGAGCATGTGCAAAGCCCTGTGTTGGATCCCCAGCAATACACATGCACGCGCATGTGCACACTCACACACACACAAACACAAAAATCATTTATGTTTAAGCCCCTAGTCTTCAGCATTCCCTTTACCTTATAGAACCTGTAATTGAAGTGGGTTGCTTTCCTTCCTTCTCAGAGATTTCTTATATTGAAGTTGGTGTGGGAATTGGGAACCACTGGAATTTTCCCTGGCATCCCACATTCAGACCTGATAGTTCATCCTCAGTATGTCAGAAAACAAAGATCAGCTTCAGAGACCATGTCTTGAGTTTTGGTCTGAGGCCTGAGAGTAGATCAGAGGTGGATGGAGGGGCTGGTGTTCAGGAAGGAGCAGAATGCGCACACATCTCTCCCCGAGCCTGATCATCCACTGAGCTCTTCATTCCTGGGACTCATGATAAGGGTAGGGTAGGTTAAAAATCACGTGACAACCCGGGAAGAGGGAACATTACAAGATCTCTGCCATTTGTTTTATTTTCTCTCAATTTCATCAGCATACATTTCCAACATATAGTAAACACACTCATCACTGGGAGATCGCTGCACGTACATATCTCATCGTGATCCTTCTCTCTTGCCCTTCTCACCTCCCTTCTGTCATCTCTGCCTCTCATCCCTAACTCCCTTTCCCTCCCTTTCCCACCCTTTCACAGAACCAATTCTTTGATTCGTTGATCCTTTTGTATTTTTAGCCTCAATTTCATTAATTTCTGCTCTGATCTTTATAATCTATTTCCTTCTATAAGTTTCAGATTTGAAATGTTCTTGTCTCTCCAGGATCTTGCGATGAATCAGTAGGTTATTTGATATTGCTCTATTCTTTTTATGTGTTCATAGCCATAAACTTCTCTCTTGGAACTGCTTTCACAGTGTCCCACAGGGTTTGGTATGTTGTGCTTCTACTGTCATTTGATTCTAGGGCCTTTTTTTGTTTCTTCCCTGATTTCTTCTGGAATTAATGTCTCCACTTTCAGAGCCAGCCCCCTCTGAAAATCACAGGCCTGGCCTGGCTTCTTACCTTAGAAGACAGAACTTCCATATCCTTCACAGCCTGAGCTCACTGTTTCTTAAATTTCTCAAAAATCTGAGACTAGCCCGCTCCTTCTCCATGATTGTGTCTTGTAACCATTTCCCACCTAGTCACTGTGATACAGTGACCCTAGAGACCCTCAAGTGTCCTTGTTCTGTGAATCTGATTTCTGGAATGGCTCAGGCATACACAATAAACCCCTTCTCAAAATCCCTTCCCATTAAATCATTCCCAAGTATGGCAGGCACTTTAGTGGATTTCTTCTCCAACTCCAGGCTACCATGCAGAACGAGCCACTTTCAGAGTGAGTATTGAGGGGTTTGGGGATGGGGGAGACAGAATAGAGGGCAAGGGCAGGTTAAAAGGATCAAGATGGGATATGCCGTGTACCAAATCCCCCACGATAAATGTATTTACTATGTATTGCAAATATATACCGCAGCACTAATTTTAAAAATTGGAGGAAAAAACTCACACTGTAGTTGCAGCTTACAATAACCCCAGCCTTTTCTTCAGGGTAGCTCTGCCAGTCCATTGCTTCTCCCTGGGGCTGCCAACCCTCTCAGGTATAACTTGTGTTTGCAGAGATAGAGCTTCCTCCCTGAGAGTCAGGGCTGGTGTTCCTGGCTGCTTCATTCTTTTCTCTGTGTTGCCTTAGTTTCTTCACTTTTTTTTTTTGATGTCTGTATCACACATTTTATTAGTCTTTTTTACATACTTTATTTTGTTTGATCCTCACAACAACCCTGTGAGGTAGGTGGGGAAAATATCAGGCTCACTTTAGAGATAACGAAGTTCAGGCTCAGCTATCATACAGCTAATAAGAGGTGGTGGTAGAGACAGAATAAGAACCACCCACTTTTAGGATGAAGATCTTTTCTAGAGGCCACATAATTTCTGAAAGTATAATTTCACCTCAAAAATACATATTTTTAAATATATAAAAATATATCTTAAACTAATGTATTAATATATAAATGTACCTGTTAAGATATGATATATTGATACATAAATATAAATTAATACATTAAACTATGTAACATTTTAGAAATTTTATTTTATTTATAAATGGGAATTCAACCCAGGGCCTTAATGCATTCTAAACATACACTCTACTCGCAAGTATTTTTAAAATTTAATCTTCATTTTTATATTACTAGTTCAACTTTTTCTTTTTTCTTTTTTCTTTTTTTTTTTTGGTACTGGGGATCGAACTTGGGTCCTTGCGCTTTCGAGGCAGACGCCATAACCACTGAGCTAAATCCCCAGCTAGTTCAACTTTTTCTAGAAAGTAACAAAAGACCTAATTCCGAACTTATCATACCAAGTTTATGCTTCTCTATCAATAAAAACTTAACGGCCACAGAACATACACTTTTTTGGAAGCACCGTGTCTTTAGGTCCTGTCTAAAGAAACATAAGCAGTATGAAGGACCCCAGTGGCCAAGAAAATTGAAGAGAAGTCAGAGGAAGGGCTATTAAAACTGTACTAATGGATTTTATTCCCTCTCAGCTTTTGCTTTTGTGAGAGGGTTCAGTGGAGAGCTTTAATGCAGATGACACTTGAAGCCTCTGAAGAAGATCTAAGTCTTGATGAGGTTATTCACACTGAACTCTTGCATGCCCAATGACGGTGGGACATGGTCTTCAAAATCTTGGTACTTGATGCTCTCCCAAAGTGCTAGGATTTGAGTGCCACAATACAAATTGATTCATGGTCTTGTCCATTAATGGTTTGTGGATTTCTTTACATGAAGTCCATGTTGGAGTCCATAGATTTCAGTGCTTTGTAAAAACTCGTGGGATCCAAGGCTCCCAGAGCACCAGTTTCTCCACTTTCTCTGGGGTTTCTAGTTTTCCTGAGGTCTTTCTTGATTCCTGGAACTCTATTTCTTTTACTCTTCCCCAAGTTGTTTTCCAGGTGTCTCAATTCTAGGTCCCAGAGAGGTTTTATTTCACTGCCAACCTTACTCTACCACTTTTAATCTCTCTAAACTTTAAATAAATATGAGATGTTTTCTTTAACTTTAATTTTCATATGAAAGAATATAAACAGAAAGGTGACAGAGGAATGAAATCAAGCCCTAAAAAAAAGAAAATGCATTCATTTCCTTGGGCTGTCCTAATGCAGTACCACAGTGTGTGACTTCAACAACACAGGTTTATTTTATCAGGGTTGGTAGAAGTCCATCATTGGGTCCGCCTCTGTCTTTGGCTTGCAGGGGGCTGTCCTCCAACTACAACTGGCTTTTCTTGGGTGGTTACACACACCCCAGGAATCTCTTCCCATGTCCAATTTCCTCTTCTAACAGAGACAGCAGTCAGCTCGGATGAGGGCTGTCCCAAAGAGCCTCATTTTTAACTTAACCAGCTCTTCAAAGTCCTTCCTCTAAATACGGTCAGGTTCTGAGGTACTAAAGTTTAGGACTCCAACATAGGAATTTGGGGGAGTCACCACTTGGCCCCCAACAGAGAAATGATTTTGTGACATGAGTGAAAAAGCTCTTCCTGCACCAGGGCTGACCACTGGGTATTGGGTCATCTGCAGTATTTGGGAATCGGGGGATGTCTGGTTGGTAAGGCCCAGCAGGGCACACCCAATGAGTGGGTGGTGGCTATGCCTGGATGAGCTCTCTGTGTGTTCCTCCACCCTCCTGGCTTGGCTGGCTTACAGATGCTTCACTGATCCTTCTGAAGGTCAGCCCGTGGTGTCCCCAGGGCATCACCCACCCCATGCAGTGATCACATTCACTACGTGGGCTCTTACAGATGTCTTTGGTGCACTGTCCCTGTGCTTGGCCACCTAGCTTTCACTGGAGTCTTGAGAAAGGCTTTCTTTGCTCTTGGCCCTTCTTGGCAGCAGAATCAGCCCATTTGTTGAAAACCACTTGGGTTATTTTAAACTCATGATTTTTTAAAATATCCACGAACAGCCTTGCTGAATTTCTATACATGTTTAAAAGCCATGGGTTTATTCTCAGCCTCTGGCCAGGATGCCAAAACACCAGGCTCTGAGGATTCCCATGGTCAAAGTCAAGTAGGTTTTATTCCACATGCTGGGCAGCACTGTTTTCCTGAATATCTATCAAAGCAGATGCACAATGCCCAAAAGCATGTCTCCTCCTCATACAAAAGTGACTGTCTTTTGTGTCAACTAACAAGCAGGGATTTCTCCCAAGAATTCTTCCAAGCACAGCAGGCTGACCTTGAGGTCCATGAGTTTCAAGAAAGCAGTGGGGTGTTTCTTGTTGCCAAAGCACTGTGTTTCCAAAAACTGTCACTGGCTGTCACATTGAGACTCCTGGTGCTGTCTCATGCCATCTGTATCTGGGAAAACTGGTGGTTGACCATGTGTGAAAACAGTCAAAGGGAGCTGGGTTACTGTGGATTACTTTTCTACTTCTGAACACTTGGTTTTACTTTATCCGTATTATATTTGTCATGCTGTGCTTTTTGTTGTGTCTCCAATGAAGTGTTCACTTCTGGCATGGTTGGGCTTTCACACATCTATTCTTCTCTATCCTAGAGGTCTGAAGTGACAGAGAAGAGATCTCAAAATATCAAGGATTAAGGACAAGCAGGTCATAATGGCCTTCCTCCTATCTCTATTTTCCTCTTCTCTGGATCCTGCCCAAAACTTCTATGAGTCATTCTGACATTGTATCTGTAAACACGTGCAGCTCCCTGAAATGTTTGAGAGCCTAGTAACCAATTTTACCATTAATAATGGGCTTTCAAATTGAGCCCCAACTTTAGTAGAAAGGAGCTAGTTTCCAGAATGTTCTTTCTGGCTTGTTCCACATTGATGTCTCCAGAGGCTTCTGCATATATTCCCAGTGTGTGTTTCTGCAAGAAGGGTGAATCCTGGATGAATCAATTTGCCTCCAGGGAAACATTTTCTCTCCTCAGTCCCTTCTATATTTCTTTGAATGGACACTATTATAGGGATGTGCCAGTCGATGGCCCTAGAGGGGGAAAAGAACATTTTATCCCCATAATGTTAATTCTAATTTCCAATTAAGTAAATTTAGTGAAGGGTGGAGATGAGAATGTAACAAAATGAGAAGACTCCCTGGGTATCTCTTATCTACTGGAATGGAATCATAACAGTTCTGTGGCAGTGAACCTGAATTGCTTGATCTCCATTTCTGTCACAACTAGCCTTAGGTTTCTGCCTCCAAGGGAACATGTTCATTACAGTGAGGAGAAAAGTGAAACAGGGGAGGGAAAGTGACATTCTTATTCAGCCTCGTGTCTTGCTCCATCAAATTTTCACATTTTTTTTCACATCTTTTTTTTTTTTTTGGAAAATTGATGGGGGCTATAATTACTGTGGGAAAGAAATAGGTCAAAACCACTCTGCTTGCACAGAGGGCTGTAGAGATTAAAGGCAAGGAAGAGGTATCTTAATGGAGACCCTACTTGCCTCTCTGTCTTCCTATCATGGATTAAAAACCTCCACAAGAAGAGCCATGAAAAATATGTCAGGAAGCAGAGAGATGGAGTCTGTCTTGTTGGTAGCTTAGGGCAAAACTGCTAACCTCCAAAGCTCAGTCCTTTCTAATTCTATTTTTCCCAAATCTGAAATGATGCAGTTATCTAAAGAGTATGCTATCTTCTAGAGAAGAAGGAGTTAAATTTAAGCTTCAGAAAATTGCTGTCAGCAAAGAATGAGGTAAGGGAAATCAATGAGTCATCTCAGGCCACACTTGTGGCCAGCTGGCTCCCATTGCATTTGAAAATGATGCAAGGCTGGAGACTGCATGGCCATGGAGAAGAATGAAAGGTTCCTTAACTCTGAAACCTAGTTTTGGGGATGTTTGATGTGATAACTCATGGTTATCCCTTCCCAGCCCTGTGGCTGCTCTCTGCAAATCCGACCTCATGTGCAGTAGTTTCCCACATCTCTGGGACCTTCTTAGTTTTCTTCTGTGCAGCTTGGCATGGAGTTCAGTCCTAGTCCTGCCTTTCCTGGACTCAGTTTCCTAGCAAGTCAGCCAAGTGGACAAGCGAAGGTGGGGATAAGAGAGAAGGTTGGGTTGCAGTGGAGTTATTTTTGGTTGGGGGATATGTTTTTTGTTTTGTTTTTGTGGTACTGGGGATTGGGCACAGGGCCTTCACACTGACCTACTCATACACCTCCAGCCCCTTTTTATTTTGTATTTTGAGACAGAGTTGCACAAAATTACTAAATTGCCTAGGCTAGGCTCGAACTTGCAATCCTCCTACCCCAGCCTTCCAGAGTTCTGGGATTGTAGGCTTGTGCCATCATGCTCTGCTATAGTAGAGTTATTTTAACTGGGAAATTTCTCCAAATTGCATTCAGATGTTCAAGAAATGTGGGGCCATTTGGCACTCCTTCCACTCATCTGATTTGAATTGCTCCAGGATCCATGTTGGTTAATTTAACTAAAATTTTTAAAAAGACCAATTGGAAACTGGAACCCTCACCAGGAATTCTCCCAACCCTGGGTGATTAGTTTTCCCAGAGTGCCCTGTTGCCGCTGCAGTGACCAAGAAAGTGTCCTCTGTCACTGCCAGGTCACATGCCTCAGCTTTCACTTGAGTTCTTAATAAATGCACTTCCCTCATGCATAGAAGTATTCACTTTACTGGGGATGTAAGGAGTCTTAGGGAAGAGTTCTATCAACAAACCTTCCTTTCGTCAAACCCTAAACGTCTGTCTTTTCCCTCCCATCCACTTTCCAGATTAATGGGCTCATTTCTCCTTCTGTCTCCTATAAAACATTTTTTTCTCTTTCCCAGAGCCCATGACACATTACACTGGATGTCCCCAAGCTCTACAAATGTGTTTTTTCCAAATAAAAAGAATTATTTTAAGAGGAATTCCAGTGCCAGATATTTATCTCATAATATTGACTATATTTATCAATTATATTGGCAAGCCCAGAAATGAAGTTTATGTCCACTAATGCTAAAGAATACATTGAACAATGAAGTATGGGGGAGAGGATTCATTTATTACCTACTACCCAGCCAAACTTTTTCCAGTTTTTCTTCCCCTGGTTTGAATATTAGAGAGAACAACAAATGATTGTCTGGAGTTTTGTCTTAGCATTTCAGGACACCTTCTAGGGAAAACAGCCGTTGAGTCACTAAGTTTCCATGGCGATTCTCCTTCCTGGGTACCTCCCCACTATGCTATGACGTGGAGTGAGAGTGAGAGTGGTCGCTATCATTTGTAACTTCTTCCAAAAAGTACTTTCCAGTGCACATTAAGCTAAATAAAAATTCAAATTAACTTCATACTGAGAATATCTTATCACTTGGTATGGTTTATATCTGAAATGTTCCTCAAAAGTCTCATGTGTATGGAAAATGATTGGACTGCAGGGATGTTAGACTCAGCAATGGATCCAGCCACTGACACGTGCCGTACCTGAACACACTGTTAGAAGGCAGGGTGTGGTGGGAGGTACATCACCGGGAGCATGACCTGTAAGGGTGTATGTATTCCTGTCCCTGGCTCTTCGTTTTCCTCTCAGCTTCCTGGATGCCATAAAGTGTGCAGCTTTCCTCTGCCATACCTTTCTGCCATGATGTTTCTGCTTTGGCATCAACCAACTATGGACTGAATCCCCTAAACTGTGAGTCAAATCAAATGTCTCCTCCTTTAAGTTGTAGGTGTCTTGTATTGTATCCCAGCACTGGGGAAGCTAATACACCATTCCACTATGTCACAAACATCCCAGAGTTTAAAAATTAGCTCTGTAAAGGTCTCCTCTGTGTGTACAAATTATACATCACTGAGGAGTATTTGTATCTTAGTCAGCTTGGCTGTCATAAAAAATCACTACAGACCAGGTGGCTTCAACGGCAGAAATTTGTTTTCACAGTTCTGAAAGTCCGCAATCCGGTGCCACCAAGACTGTTTTCTAATGAGAGTTCTCTTTCTGGCTTGTGGATGGTTACTGCCGTGGCTTGAATTTCTCCTCCAAAACTTGTTGAAATTTAATTGCCTTGAAATGGGAAAGGTGTTAAGAAGTAAGAACCTTAAGTGCTGAGTAAGTCCTGAGATTAACGTCCTCATGAATGGGTTATTGCTGTTATCAAGGGAGTGTAGTTACTGTTAGTTCAAGGGAACAGGCTCTTGATGAAAGGATAAGTTCAGGCCCCATCTGCCTCCTACACACACACACACACACACGCACGCACGCACGCACGCGTGTGTTCTTCCACCTACTTCAATGGGATCCTGCAGCATGAAAGACCTCACCAAATACTGGCATTTTGACAGTAGGTTCCACAGCCTGATAACTGTAAGAAATAAATTTATTTTCTTTAAAATTATCCAGACTACGGTCTTCTGTTTTACCAATACAAAGTAGATTAAGACTGCCCACTGCTCATGGTGTCCTCACATGGACCCTTCTGTGTGCATCTGTTGACAAAGAGATCCTGGGTGTCTCTTCCTTTTGTTACAAGGACACCAGTCCAGGTGGATGACAGTCCCAACATTATGACTTCCTTTAACATTGATCACTTCCTTAGCAGCCCCATCACAGACATAGTCCTGTTGGAGACTAGGGCTTTGACATGAATTTAAGGGGGATGCAAATCAACCTATAACACCCCTGAACCTGACTTTCCCACATGGGGCAACTTAAAAAAGTGTTCATGTCAGAATAGCCCCCACTTTTGGTAGCATAGATGACTTCTGAAATAAAAGCCATACATATGAACAGTATACATTTAAATTCATTCTAATTTTAAACATCTCTTAGCAATGTTTTTGAAATCATCCGTGTGGTTCTTACTACCCTATAAGAGGCAAGAAAAATAGCACTATGCTTGTTTGGAGTTGAATGGACAGGTTTACAGAAATTAGCTGGCTTTGGAAATGTCTCCAGCTGGTGAGGAGCAGAGCTGGGGCTGAAGTCCCCATGGGAGGCCTTGAGGGGGTTCCCATGCAGGGCCTGTGGCTCTCAGTGAGGCCTCAGCACACACAGCCCTGGGCAGAATCCACAGTAGAAGTTTCCAAGAGCTTGTAAAATAGAATAGCATCAGCTGCATTAAAATGTTGGCCTTGGTGCTAGGAAGAGGAGGAGGAAAGTGGATAATGGCAATAAAAGGAAATAATCAACAGATAAAAGCAAGACAGATGAAAGCAGGATGTGGCACCAAGTTGGCGGATGATGTGACATGAACCAGGGCTGTGATTAACTCTATTCTCTGCACCTGTCAAACAGAAAGACTGGGCTCTATGCCCAGAGCACCTCTGACAGGACAGGTGGGGAAACTAGCAGAAGCACCCAGCCTGGCTTATCGAAGCCACTATTTTGTAGTGAACAGGAAGGAATGTTTGGAGTTCTGCTAAAAACAGTGTCCCCAAGTTGTTGTACTTCATGATATCCTCACCTCTGTGGAGTTTTGGCCCAATTGATACTGGTTAAATTTTCTGTGTAGCTCTTGCTCTTTGGAGAGACTGTTTTTGAAGCTGAGAACAGAGCTTTGGGTGGAGGCATGTGTGGGATGGTGGAGGGGTCTTGGCTGGGCAGGGCCTCTCATCTCTGCAGTGGGACTATAATGGCTGTCCTGCAGGGTTCCATGAGGATTGGAACAGCGTATGCAGTGCACCTGGGACCTGGGTCTAACAGCACAGCACGTGGTTAGTAAAGAGAGTACCGGGGGCATTAACAGAGGAATCTGGAGATGCCTGAATGTGCTGCCTAATGTTCACAGAGCCAAGAAGCAAATGAATAAATGACCAGATTTTGAGACTGGGTTTACCTTGGGAACGTCCTCCATGAAAATATGAAGGGATGAAGTTCCATGGCTGTTAAATATTAGCCATAATTAAATGTGTTTGTAGAAATGTAATAGTTGCAACACGTTCTTTCCTTACTTTTTCAGAAATCGTGTTGTCAAAGGAATCAGCTCGTGACTCCCTAAAGAAAACACCTAGTTCTTAAAAGCCACAGAGAAAATGTGGCCTTAGACATGTAACAGGCAAGGCAAAATGGAACTTTGAAAGTTAGGATGTTTTCCTTTCGACACAGATTGCTTCTCCAAACTTCCTCTGGCCAAGGGTGTAACCACCACCACCTTCTTTTATCAGTCTGGAAGAATGGACAGAATATGCAGATGCAGGCATAGGAGGTCAGGTCTAGTTCCCTTCCACAGGGAAGCGAGAGCGTGTAGAGGGGCTAGGAGGGATAAAACAAGCCCGGAGTTGCTATTCTCTCCTTGGATTCCCTCTCTCCTCTCTTCCTTACTATAAAAGGCACTTGCACTCCTGGACAGGATATGAGATGGTGATTTGTGGCTACCTGAGTCCCCTCCATCTCCTCTCCGTCAGCTTTGCATAAAGCCTTCTTCCTTTTCACTAAGCCTCCTGTGTCCTGTGGGGAGAAGTTAGCAGTCCCCGACCTCAGTGGCTGGTAACATTCAGAGGATTAGTTGGATATTTTCCCTGTGGTGTCTTACTAGCTGTTTCTAAAGTGGACGAACAGGGAAGTTCCTCATTCAAAGAATCCCAGCATGTTTCTTATTGGTTCCTTCTTACATTAAAAACAAAACTACTTCCTTGACATTAGAAATCATTTTTTTCTCATGTTTTCCATAGGCCTAGTAGTAAATGGGGACCCTGTTGTTAGGATTGAAGACAAATGAGGATTGTAATTTTTATATAATTTTTTTTTATCAATTGTAGATTTAGATGCAACTCCCCACTGATTTTGAGTTTTGAAAGTGAGAAGAGCCAGGGTAAGGAGACAAAGAGATGGAGAGAGGCAAAGATAAAAAGAAGGACTATTGCTGGTGGGATGGATATGTCAACTGTTACAGAGAAGATGTGAGGCCTCGGAGTGAACTTCTAGAGCTGCTTCCTCTGTTGTTAACTGCAATGTAAATGGACATTGAACTTTCTTAAATTCTGTACTTTTCTTGGGTGTTAAGTGTATGGATGGAAAGAGAACACTATGGTTTCAAATGCAGCATTTCTTGCTCTTATTTCTTGTTCTTTTTCATCTTTGCACTTTCAACTAGCACACCAGAATCTTCTATAAGATGCATTGTTCCATCCCAAGGGAACACTGTATTGCTACTTTCTGGTTCATATTACATTTCATTTCTTTTTCACAGTTACACTTCTCAAATGAGTACACAAGTCATTTGTCATAAATCCTTTATTCAATTCATCTCCCATGATCTTCATTCATTCCCAGTAGGCTACTGTACTAAAATATGCACTCTTTATAATAGGTAAAAGATAGGAACAACCCAAATGTACAAAATGAATTATATAGATACAATGAATGCTATGTTATTCCACCTGTAAAAGAAATGAATTCTAATGCATATTCCAACATGGATGAACTTTGAGACATTAGGCCAAGTGAAATAAGCCAGACACAAAAGGAGAAATATTGTATGACTCACTGGAACAGGCAAAATCACAGAGACAGAAAGTAGAATATAGACATTCCTTGTTTATCGACCTACCTGCTTAGCAGTTGGACTTACAACCAAGCGCACTGTTCAGACTTATGACCCATTGCTCCAACTCACTACCTGTCCCTTTTTTTTGACACTTCTGAACATCTTGTTGATAGGCCCTCAATGGTTTTTTTTGTATAGTACATCTTTTTTATACAGCACTGTAATTTTTGCTGATTTACTGTACAGTACCATAGTGTAGCTTTAGGTTCTGCTACATATTACAGTACAGCATGTGTCATGCAAATAAAAGCAAAATCATCAAGTTGGAGTTTCCTTTAGACATTTATTTGTTCTGAATATTGTCACATACACACTATATACAACTCCTCATTTAGCAACCAACTGATTTAATGGCCTAAACTCAGGAAAGGGGCTGGGTCATTAAGGAGGAATATCTGTAGTGGTTATAAAATCCTTGGGAGAGGCGGTGATGGTTGTGAGACTAGGATAAACCCAAGAAACACCATCTTGGCCTGTAGACAAACTCCCTTCATGCCCCTCCCCTTATAAAGAAGATGTTCTTGTAACTGCTTGTTCTGTTTCTATAAACTTGCTTCATCACTTCTCGGAAAGAGATAGTGCCTGGTGCCTCCCTTTACTGTAAATTGCCCTAACCTGACACAGCAAGATAGCTGAGTTGTGAAAAATACTTTTGCAACTAGTCAAAAACATGTTAACCTCCCCTTGAACTTCTCTTCAAAATAACACCTATAAAAGCTATGCTGCTATGACACCCTATATAAACTGTACTGTTCCTGGACTCAGGGCTTCATTTCGCTTAGGGAGTGGAGTCCATGCATAAAGAAACTCCTTTCAGTTTTAACTTTGTCGTTTGTCCCAGTGTTTGGTGATTTACCGGCTCGCTTGGTACAACAATGGTGAGTTTGTGTTTAATGGCTACACCATTTAGGACTTTCAGTTTGTAACAATGAAAACATTTTGGAAAGAGATGGTGGTGAGAGCTGTACAATATTGTAAATGTATTTTATTACCTCTGTATTGTGCACTTAAAATGATTAAAATGGAACTATTACATTACATATTCAATACTATATTTAACACAATTTTAAGATACTCTTGAAAGTTCCAAATAATCTTAATTTTATTGCTCCTGCTACACTCTGACGAATACTACTATACAGTTTTTAACATCTTACTGATTTTTCATTAAAGAGGTAAATAAATTCTTAAAACATGTTCATGTTGTGTTTGTGAGTGATGATTTTATCTTTTCAAATACATAACAGTAGTAACTTTTCACCTTCAGAGATCTCTAAAAACATTTGTAACTATAATTTGTTAAAATAAAAGAAATTTTCCCTTGCACAGTTAATCTTTCAGATTGTTTTCTTCACCGTTTACAATCTTTGGTGTACAAAATGTTCAGAACCTTGGTGATGTGTTTCAGTGCAATTTGATTCTCCCTAACATAGAAAGTTCTCAATCTCGACCCTCTATCCAAATCACCTGTAGAACTCATTAAAGTAAGATACAGCAGCCAATCCCAAAGTTTCTGACTCAGGTCTGGAGAGGAACCCAAAACTGTGTAGTTCCAATAGGTTCTCGTTAGCGCTGACACTGATGGGCCAAAAACAAGATTTTGAGAACCAATAGCTGAAATTGAGCCTAAATTTACAACAAGATTGCTGTGGAAGATCATCTAATCTTTGTTTTTGTTGTTTTTTTGGTTTGGTTTGGTGTTTTGAGACAAAGTCTTGCTATGTACCTCAGCCTGGCCTTGAACTCACAATGAACTTACCTTATACTCATGCTAAATCTCCTGTCTCAAGCCTCTCAAGTGCTGGGATTACAGACATGTGCCACCATGCCTAGCAAGGGCCATCTAATCTTGGTGTAAAGATTCTACTTTACTGATTCTGGATTTTTGCCTCATGAAATTTTACAACCATTATTTCATTGATTAACGATTACTGGGATTTTTCCCTAAATGTATTACAGCATTGCTCCTACACTCTATGCTACACATCTTTACACCCAAAAGTAAGTCCAAAAAACATGTACCTTGTGTTTTCAGTTTGAACTGCAAAAATAGACACCTCACCACACCCTTGCAAAATAAATCACATATTCCATTCCTTGGCCCTTGACATAAAACATCTATACATTCAAAATACAGAAATTACAATGTGACTTTTAATAAACACTTTAGGATACGAAGGATGAAATTATAATGAAGTGCTATTTTACACCCTATTAATTGTTTGTGCTCAATTTGTTATTGGCGTTTCTAAGTTTACAGTCCATTTTTATAAATAATATGACCATTACTTATGCTGTCAACTGAGGTAATTACTTTTGTGTATATGCAATACTCCAACTGAGTGTACAGGTATATTCATAATCTACGTGTGCACGGTTTACTGTGTTAACATGATTTTACTAACATTGCCTTAACATTCCACTGCCTTTGTCCACATGACTTTACTAGCCAGGAATCTCTTGGCCAGAAAGGCAGACATTGCAAATAACTCTATTGCCTATTCAAGGAACTTCGCTAAAACCTTTTTAAATGAATACCAAGTTGTTAAACTCTTCAGTAGATACTGTCAAACATCTGTTCATTTGTCAGAAACTTTTGAGATATGACCTCAAAGATCTTTGCTTTGGTATGCCCACAAGTCCCAATCCTTATCCAATCCTAAGTAACCCTCTACATGGAAAACTCTGCCTTGTACAAGATCTAAAACCCCCATATAGATCCTGTCTTTGCTCTCCCTATAAAACACTATCAAGTAATGCTCTCCTTAGTTTTACTAATAGGATATCTTGGCATTTTGTTTTGTTTTAAGAAAACCAGTAACTGGCAACTTTAGAGTTTCCACCAAGGAAGTTAAGGTGGCTGAAGATCCTTTACTTGGAAAACAGGTATTTGGAGGAAACGGGAGGAACTCTGAGAAGATGCAAATTAAGCTGGCTCTGCCACCACAGCAAAAGCTGTCAGGTGAGGTTTCTACACTATACATTTAACTCTTAGGGATAAGGGATCCATTTTGGCAATTCTGTTATTTGATCAGATTTGAAAACCTCTTATTCTTGTTGCAAACTGCCTTAATATTAATGTCTATCTTTGTAATTTTATGTTGGCTAAATGAAAAGTTTATCTAAAAAGTGGACAAGCAAAGGTCCCAAGTCCCTTTATCAAATATAATCCCTTTCTTCAAACTCCTGGAGGCCTCTCTATTCATAATAATGGCATAGTGAATTTGGACACTGACTTACTAATGTCTGTGTATCTCATTCAGTTGTGCATTACAGATCTAAAAGAGATACCAAACTTGTGTGGGCACATATTCTACTGAGGTAGGTTGTATATTGGGGGCTGAACCTATCACAGTTGTGAATACTTTGTCTAAACTTCAACTCAAACTTGAGCAATACCCTCTTAACCAGAGAATAATGGGGGCCTATAATAGTTATGATTTAGATCTGAAAGGTCCTTCCAAAGTTTCATGTGTTCAGAGGTGAGACTTTAGGAAGGTTACTGGATAATGGGCCCCTACACACATCAATGAATTAGTCCATTAATGAGCTTATAGCTAGCTGATTGTGCTGTTTGGATATAGGGCCTAGTCACAAGAGGCAGGTAGGTCACTGTGGGGGGAGTGACCTGAAAGGAAATATTCTTGTCCTGGGTCCTTTCTTTTCTCTCTACTTTCTGGCTTCCATGAGATGGACAGCTATTCCTTGCCGGGGCCATCATGCCATGGGCAGTTTCTGCCCTTGACCTGGCCAGTCATGGACTCAGTGCCCTGAAACTATGAGCCTTAAATAAACTTGTCTTTCTTAAATTGTAGGTAGCAGGTATTTTGCCTCAGTGATGGGAAAGTGACTAAGACAATAACCAACAGTCTAAGAAAGAGCTCATAGTATCTTGTACCCTTCTTTACAACATTCCTATCATCCCTGTAAAAACCCAGAGGACAGATGTCTTCTTTCCCAAGATATCAGAATAATTATTCCCTGCTCCTTTGTAGTACCACACTCATATACTACTTTCTTTTAGGTACCTCTTAACACTACAATTTCACAGTAGTAAATCTGTGTTCCTCTTGTTTTACTGTCTCATTAAGATCAAAATAATCAATATGTAGTTGATTCTTCCTGGAAAAAAATCAGGAGAAAAACTGAAGGCCCCTCTTATTTGTCATTTGTCTTCAACTAAAACCTCAAGGGATTTAAATTTCTCCATGACTTTATTCTAATCCAATTGTGGATGACCTTTTGTTGTGTTCGAAGGATGAAGAGAGCTCCAAGATTGATTTATCTGCTTACTATTTTAGCTCATTAAGGACATTAGGCTTCCAAAAAAAGGAAGTTAGAATTTTGTCAAAACATATTACCTGGAACATGACTTTTCCTAAAGAGGTAAATTTCTCTCTTAATAGACTTTGGTTTTCAAGACATTCCCAGATCAGTAGCTACAAAACAAGTAAGTTGTATCCTTAAAAAGGATATACCATTAGAAATATAAACCCTTTATCACACTGTATCAAGAAAAATTGGATCCTGTCTTTACTGCAACACCATTCAGGACCTTTAATGGGAGCCAGGTTTTGAGGCAGAGCCACCACAGAAATAGAACTTAGGATCAGGAATGGAGGAGATGTATTTGGAGTTGTTTCACTTTGACAGATTTTATAATTGAGACAAATAACCACCTTGTCTTAGATCTACCTCATGATATCAATTCTACAGATTTCACTGTCTAGTGCCACAATAGATAAGTGGGATGATAATGGTTCAAAATTGCTTTACAATGACACAATATTGTTCCATGGGAGTATTTTGACAAAAAAGGAATCATTGGATAGTTTTCCAATGATGAGTGTTTTATCTTTACTCCTACACGGGTGGGGACTCTTTTATTTTTGGTACCGGGGATCGAACTCTGGTCTTTGTGCTTGCGCAGCAGGCGAAGAAACCACTGAGCTAAATCCCCGGCCCTGGGTGGGGACTGTATATACTGGTAAATTTATGTTCTTTCAGAATAATCCCAACATCACCCAGAGTAGGTATGGGTCGATCAATTTTCTTTCCTATACAAAGACATTATTAAATAATACTGTAATTTGATTGTTACATAAGAAGTGTAAAAATTGGGCCTTGATTTGGGATCTGCAACTATTCAAGAAGAGTAATTGGTTATTTTCTTCATAAGATAATTCATTCCACACTTTACAAGAATTCTAAAAATTTGGAAGAGTCATATATGCTATGTGCTGTATACTGGCAGGAGAGTTAGACAATACCACCAAAGCGATAGAACCCCTGGAAAGAAAGGTTTACGAAATTGGGCAATACGAACATTTCAAGGGAAATAAGTGCTGTTCTGCGAATAAATGTTTTGATTACATCCTTCTAGATCATTATGATATCTATGATATTACTAATGAGATCTGAGATTCAAACAAACAAATTATTAATGTAAGCTTTTGCTTAGTAACCCCAGTCTCTAATTCTGTCTAGTTCTAGTCTCTTCTTTAGCTTTGGTGGTTCCTGACTGAAAAGTAGAGTGCAAACCTTAATAATTCTTTTCTTAGTATTTGTCTGGGTTTCAGTTCTTAGTTCTATGATCCCAAAATTTTAGGTACAGTGTATAACTATCACCCTGCCCAATGATCATCCAACAAAAAGAATGAGATACCACCTCAAAGCAGCTGGAGTTGCCCTCCCCTCCAAGACACTCAATGAAAACACATTAAATTGCTGTAAAGGTGTAGCTTGATAATCCCTACAGGTATTAGTGGTCACTCCCTCACCTTGGGCTGAAGAAGTTGAGAATTGAAAACAATTACAGGACTTCACATATCAGTTGTTTTTACTAATGTAGTTTTGGTATTGCTCTGCCTTCATCATCATGACATTACCACAACTGAAAAAAAAAACCCATTGGTATGTATGAACATCAAATTGTTTAATTCTTCAACAGATAGCATCACACTGTATTCCCTGACATTCTTCAAAACTCTTGTCTCTAAATGTGCACCTTGTTGTACTTACCAATCCTAAACCATGGTATCATCTTCCTTTTGCAATCCTAACAAGTCCTTTCTTGTCAGAGATGCTACAGAAACTTCCAAGTTGTGTTCTTTTTTTTTTTTTTTTCACTTTAAACAATAGTAAGCTTTGCCTTATAAACAATTATGATAGTGATATTTGGGGGGAATGAGCAGGGATGTATGTCAGAGACTCCGTCTAAGCATGGCCTCTGAAGACTGCAATGCAGTAGGTCTGGGAGAGAGTATGTAAAACTCAAAGAAATACTGAGGAAGGAGATATAAGGAGCACAACATCACTACTCTAACACCTCTGTTTTTGTTTTTTTTTTAATTAATTTTATTGATACATTTTAGGTATACAGTATCATGACATTCATCATTGGAAATTTGCATCTTTACATAATCTCTCTTGGCTCTTCTTTTTCCCCTTCCCCTGCCCTCCCTTCAACCCCTCCATCCCTCCCTATTTACAAAGACTTTGTTTCCATTTTTTCATATTAATTTCATTCCCTTCTTTCCTTTACCCTACCCCTCCCACTTCCCCTTTGCCCCTTTTCTTCCTATTTCACATTATCTATTATACCTTTTAGTCCTTATTTACACTTTCAGTTTCTCACACTGGAGAAACTATTCGGTATTTACACATGTGTGTCTTATTTATTACACTTAAGAGTATCGCCTCAGGCCTTCATCCAGAGCTTCTCTCCGCGGGTCGGCCAAGCAGCCTGAGGCTCCTCCACTGTGTTCTGTTCCTGTCCACGGCATGGTGAGGTCCCGGGAGCGGCTTGGAGCCCCGCCTTCATCCAGTGCTCTGCTTAGCCACACAGGCGCCTGCAAGGCCCAATTCCATCACATCGCCCCCACACCCCTGTTGCCTTACGGCTCTTCTGCTACCTGATCCCTCACTACAGAGGCACAGGGGATTATATTTCACATAGTTAAATGTGATAGATTAATAACTACCACAAATTGTCATTTTTTAAACTGCACTTGATGCTATGGTATTGCTGATTGTAACATTTGGCCTAACATGTTGTGATTGACCTAATCAGTATTCCTTCCTAGTATAAGGGAAATAAAATAGCCTCAGAGTGATTAGAGCCTCAAAACCTAAACACAAGCCATATCTGGAAGACACCTCTGAAAAGCAATCATTCCACAAGGGTTTTAAACACAAGCAACAAAGATACCTGCATTAAGCAATTTTGAAATACCAACCCAGGAATTAAACCAAGGACAGTACCAAAAACAAAAATGAGAAGACATTTAAGCAAGGCACAAACGCAGGCTTCCATGCCACAAAAAGGAAATTCTGGGGGAAATGAGGTGGAAAAGTCTGATAATCAACCACCTGGACACCCTGAACTGATAGCACAGGAAGTAACAAAGCAGATACATGAGGCTCTAGAAAGATTCAAAGCAGAAATAATCTCCCAGATAAATACAGAGATGGTAAGTAGAGTGAAAGACATGATGAGAGGTTCTAGAGCAGAAACAGACAAGAAAATAGATGAGATCAGAAACATGCTGGAAGCCATGAATGCCCAGCATAAGAAAGAAATGGAATCCATGATCACCCAACATAAGAAAGAAATGGAATCCATGAAACAGATTCAAACAGATATTCAGGAGATTAAAAATCCCATTGAAAGCATGCAGAGCAGACTAAGAGAATCTGAAGACAGAATATCAGACATAGAAGACAGGATCGCAGTTAAGGACCATGAAAACAGAGATTTCTTAAAGATAGTAAGGGACCATGAGAAATCAATCCAACAGCTGCTAGATGATACAAAGAAGAATAACATAAGACTGATAGGAGTCCACAAAAACACAGGAGAAAGTACAATTGACATAATAAAAACTGTTCACAGAAGTAATAGTAGAAAACTTCCCAGACAGAGGTGGAGAATTGGACACACAGATAAGTGAGGCATATAGAACTCCACCCAGCCACGATCAAAAAAAATCTACACCTAGGCATATAATAGTCAAGATCCCAGAAACCCAACAGAAGAACAAAATTCTATAGGCAATTAGAGAAAAGAAACAAATCACCTACAAAGGAAAGCCCATCAGAATTACAGCAGATTTCTCAACACAAACCCTCAAATCAAGGAGAGCCTGGAGTGAAGTATTTCAAGCCCTAAAAGAAAATAACTTCCAACCTAGACTGTTGTATCCTGAAAAATTATCTTTCAAAATTGATGGGGAAATTAGATACTTTCATGACAAAGAACACCTGAGAAATTTCATGAACACCAAACCAGCACTGCAAACAATTTTATGCAATACCCTAGAAAAAGACAATGAAGGTCACAACTCCATGAGGGCCAACAGAGAGAAGACACCACCCAAGGTAAGGCACTAAAGGGAAAGGGGGAAAAATAAGAAAACAGCCAACAACAATAAAACATCATGGCAAGAATGAGTCAATATCACTCGTTTTGTTTTGTTTTTTTTGGTACTGGGGATTGAACTTGGGTCCTTGCGCTTGTGCAATATCTCTAAATTATAACTATCAATGTTAATGGCCTCAATTCACCAATCAAAAGAAACAGACTGACAGAATGGATTAAGAAGCAAAACCCAGCAATATGCTGTATACAAGAAACACGCCTAATTCAAAAGGAAATTCATAGACTGAAAGTAAAAGGACAGAAAACAGTTCTCCACATTACAGGATCCAAGAAAAAAGCAGAGGTAGCAATCTTATTTGCAGACAAAGTAGATGTCAAACCAAAAACTAATTAAGAGAGACAAAGAAGGTCACTACATCCTTGTGAAAGGAACAATCCAAGAGGAAGAGATGACAATCCTAAATATTTATGCACCAAATACGAATGCTCCCAACTATACAAAACAAATATTAATGGACATGAAAAACCAAATAAGCACTAACACAATTGTAGTGGGGGACCTCAACACCCCTCTATCACAAATAGACAGATCATCTAGGAAAAAAATTAACAATGAAATTCTAGAACTGAACCAAGCTATTGAGCAAATGTACTTAAGAGATGTTTATAGTGTTCCACCCTACAAAATCAGAATACACATTCTTTTCAGCTGCACACAGATCATTCTCCAAAATAGATCACATGCTAGCTCATAGGGCAAATCTAAGTAAATGAAAAAGAATTGAAGTTATCCCCTGTATATTATCAGACCACAGTGCAATAAAATTGGAGATCAATAACATAAGAAACCAAAGAACACACACAAACACATGGAAATTGAATAATACTCTCCTGAACAACCAATTGGTCACAGAGGAAATTAAAGAAGAAATCAGACAGTTTCTACAAGTAAATGAGAATGCCAGGACAACATACAGGAATCTGTGGGACACAATGAAAGCAGTTCTATGTGGGAAATTCATAGCAGTGAATGCCCATATTAGGACAACAGAGAGAACTCAGATAAATAACCTAATGCAGAACCTCAAGTTCCTAGAAAAAGAAGAGCATAACAAACCCAAAGTTCATACAAGAAAGGAAATTATAAAGATCTGAGCAGAAATCAATGGAATGGAGACTAAGAGAATGATACAAAAAAATCAATGGATTGAAGAGTTGGTTTTTTGAAAGAATAAATAAAATCAATAAACCTTTAGCCAACCTTATCAAAAAAAGGAAAGAAAAGGCTCAAATCCATGCAATTAAGAATGAAAAAGGTGAAGTCACAACAGATCCAGCAGAAATTCAGAGGATCATTAATACCTACTTTGAGAACCTGTACTGTAATAAAATGGAAAACACAGACAAAATGGACAGAATGCTAGATACATACAAACTGCCAAAGTTAAATGAAGATATAGAAATTCTAAACACCCCAATAACAATGAGTGAAATTGAAAATGTAATAAAAAATTTACCAACAAAGAAAAACCCAGGTCCTGATGGCTTAACTGTTGAATTCTACAAGATGTTTAAAGAAGAACTATTGCCATTACTCTTTAAACTTATCAAGGAAATTGAAAGGGAAGCAAGGCTTCCAAATTCTTTCCTGGAAGCAAGTGTTACTTTGATTCCAAAACCAGGGAAAGACCCAACCCAAAAAGAGAACTACAGGTCAATCTCCCTAATGAACATAGATGCAAAAATGCTCAACAAGATTGTGGCAAACAGAATACAGAGGGTCATCAAGAAGATCATACACCCTGACCAACTTGGATTTATCCCAGGGATGCAAGGATGGTTCAAAATCCATAAATCAATAAATGTAATACACTATATTAACAGAGTCAAGGCCAAAAACCATATGATCATCTCAATAGATGCAGAAAAGGCATTTGACAAAATCCAGCACCCATTCATGATAAAAACGCTACAGAAAATTGGAATAGAAGGTCTTTATCTCAACCTGATTAAGGCTATCTATGAAAAACCAACAGCCAACATCATACTAAATGGTCAAACACTGAAAACTTTCATGCTAAAGTCAGGAACAAGACAAGGATGCCAACTATCACCACTCCTGGTCAATACTGTTCTGGAAACATTAGCCATAGAAATTAGACAAGAGAAAGAAATAAAAGGAATAAAGATACGAAAGGAAGAAGTGAAACTGTCATTATCTGCTGATGATATGATACTTTACATAGAAGACCCAAAAACCTCAGTCAAAAGCCTTCTAGACCTAATAGACAGATTCAGTAGAGTAGCTGGATATAAGGTCAACACTCAAAAGACAATAGCCTTCTTATACGCAAATAGCAGACTCATTGAGATAGAAATTCAGGAAATAATTCCTTTTACAATAGCATCTAAAAAAATGAAATATCTAGGAATCAACCTAACAAAGGAAGCAAAAGACCTCTACACTGAAAACTACAGCACTCTGAAGAAGGAGATCGAAGAGGATATAAGAAAATGGAAAGATATCCCTTGTTCCAGGTTAGGAAGAATCAATATAGTGAAAATGGCCATACTTCCAAAACTACTATATAGATTTAATGCAATACCAATTGAAATTCCAACAATATACTTCACAGAACTAGAGAAAACAATCCAAAAATTTATTTGGAAGCAGAAGAAACATAGAATAGCAAAAGCAATTCTAGGCAACAGAGACGTGGCTGGGGTATCACAATCCCCAACTTGAAACTATACTACAAAGCTACTGTGATAAAAACAGCATGGTACTGCCAAAGAAACAGACCCGAGGATCAGTGGAATAGATTAGAAGATGCAGAAACAACTCCAGACATACTCAGCCACCTCATCTTTGACAAAGGAGCCAAGCACCCTCATTGGAGAAAAGATAGCCTGTTCAACAAATGGTGTTGGAAAAACTGGATTTCAACCTGCCAAAGATTAAAACTAGACCCATACCTATCACCGTGCACTAAGCTAAGATCAAAGTTGACTATGTGTTTATGTAATTTTGGCAGTTTCTTTTGCTATTGATCTCCAATTTCATCACACTATGGTCTGATAATATACAGGGGAATACTTCAATTCCTTTGCACTTACTTAAATATGTTCTGTGAGTGAGTATGTGGTCTATTTTGGAGAACAACCATGTGCAGCTGAAAAGAATGTGTATTCTGATTTTGTGGGGTGGAACACTCTGTAAACATCTGTTAAGTTCATTTGTTCAAGAGCTTGATTGAGTTCTAATATTTCATTGCTTATTTTTTGTCTAGTAATCTATCTATTTGTGACAGTGGGGTATTGAGGTCCCTCACTACTCTTGCATTAGTGCTTATATGATTTTTCATGTCTGTTAGCAATTGTTTTATACAGTTGGGTGCACTAGTGTTTGGTGCATAAACATTGATTGACATCTCTTCCTGTTGGATTGTTCCCTTTACAAGGATGTAGTGTCCTTCTTTGTCTCTCTTAATCAGTGTTGGCTTGAAATCCACTTGATCTGCAAAGAGGATAGCTACTCCTGCTTTTTTCAGGCTCCTGTCTCATGGAGTATTGTTTTCCACCCTTCAACTTTCAGTCTATGAGTTTCTTTTTGAATTGTGTGTTTCTTGTATGTAGCAAATTGTTGGATTTTGCTTCTTGACCCATTATGCCAGTCTATTTCCTTTGATTGATGAATTGAGACCATTAACATTGATGGTTATAACTGATACACACTGACTTATCATTGTTATGACTTGTCATTATCATTGACTTATATTTCTTTTTGTTGGATTCTCCCCCTTTGAATTTAATTTCTTGTTGTGCTGGATGGATTCATTCTTCCAGGGTTCCTGGGATTGTGATCCTCATTGTCTTTTCCTAGGATATTGTCTAAAGTTTTTTTGGAGTGCTGGTTTGCTATTCATGAAGTTCCTAAGGTGCTCTTTATTATGAAAGTATCTTATTTCACCATCAATTTTAAAATACAGTTTTGCAGGGTACATCAGTCTGGGTTGGAGGCTGTTTTCCTTTAGGGCTTGAAATATGTCACTCCAAGCTCTTCTTGCCTGGATGGTTTGCATTGAGAAGTCTGCTGTGATTTGATGAGCTTTCCTTCATATGTGATTTGTTTCTTTTCTCTGCTTGTAGAATTTTGCTCTTCTCTTGGGTTTCTGGAATCTTCACTATTATATGCCTATGTGTAGATTTTACTTTTTTTTATCAAGGCTAGTTGGAGTCCTATATGCCTCACTTATCTGTGTGTCAAGTTCTTTTCCCCTGCTTTGGAAGTTTTCTGCCATCAATTCTGTAAACAGATCTTTCATGTCATCTGCACTCTCTCCTGTTTCGTCATTGTCTCCAATGAGTCTTATGTTATTCTTCTTTGCATTATCTAGCAGCTGCTGGATTGATTTCTCATGGTCCCTTACAATTTTAAAGCAAATTTTCTTTTCCTGGTAACTAATTGTAATATTATCTCCTATATCTGAAATTTTGTCCTCACATTGGCTCATTCTGCTGTGTAAATTTTCAATGGAGTTTTTAATCTCCTGGAAATCTGTTTGCATCTGTTTTGTGGATTCCATATGTTTCCTATGTTAGGATTCCATCATGTTCCTAAACTCCTGTATTTTTTAATCTGTGTCCTCTCTAGATTTATTAATCATGTCTTGCACTAGGGGCACAATCTCTGCTGTTATCTGAGAAATTATTTCTGATTTCATTTTTTCCAGATCTTCTTTTGTTGCCAGTTCAGGGAGTCCAGGTGGTTGAGTATCAGATTGTTCCATCTCATTTCCCTTTGAGGTTGCTTTAGGTGATCTGGAAGTCTAGTTTTGAAGCTTGTTTATGTGTCTTCTCATTTCATTTTGGAGGTGGTGTGCTACTGGCACCCACGTACCTCATCTCTTTGGTGCTGGGGGCAGCTCTGCTCCTCAGTGCTAACAGCTCTGTTAAATCTTGCAAAGACTAGTTAAGAATAAATTCATTAAATAATTTATTAATCTTTGCTGTGAGGCCAATTGCAGTTGTATGTAATCTGGTGACCTTGTTCATGGGTTTTGTCCTAAGTGCTCCAATTTAGGCACTACATCTAAACAATGAATCTATTTGTGCTAAAACTCAAGAGAACTGGTACTTGGTAATTAATCTCAGGAGGATTATCATGATATGCATACTTCCAATGATTGCTATCTAGGACGCCTCTTTTTGTTATTACTGGAATGTGAGAAATAAGTAAAATATCAGTCATATTTTGCTAGATACACTAAAGAAATAAATTTATAAAACATTTCAGAAAATTTGCACCATCTAGGGCACAATACTATTTTTTAAAAGAAATGCAAGTGTTTTTAACCTGTATGCCAAAAGCCAGAGCCTTATAAAAAGGGATCTTTTAGAAAAGAGAGAGGAAGAAAAGCTCAGTATGGTCTACATGGCAGCCACATTCTCATTGGATAATCTCCTACTTAGTTTTGGCAAAACCTGAGAGTCCCTGTGACATTTAAACTTAATTATGTCAACTTGATTGGCTTAAGAAATGCACAAGGGATTAGTAAAGCACATTTCTGGGGCATATGTGGGTGGGTGATGAAGGCATGGCCTTGGTCCCTGGCCCCTTTCTCTCTGGCTCCATTCCCCTGCTCTGCTTTTGGCCACCAGGAAGTGAGCAACTTTGCTCTGCCATCCCCTTACACCATGTTGTTTCTGCCTTGGAACCAGCTGACCATGGACTCAATTCTCTGAAACCAGGAACCAGAATGAACCTCTCTTCTTTTAAATTGAAGGTCTTACAAATTGAGTCCCAGAGATGAGAAAGCCAACTAATACATTCTGTTATTAATAAAGTGAAGGAACAAACAACAAAAATGTTAGGAAACATTTTTGAATGCCCCAGCCATTGCTAACTCCTATTATTTTTGTAATTTATACCTAGTTAATAAGGCTTGATATACATGGCCTATCTAGACTATATGGATTTTAGAGTTGTAAATCATTTTTTTAGAAATATAAATTTTTTTTCCATTAAGTTTATTGGTACATTTTAGGTTTACAATACAGTTACATTCATCATTAGGATCTTGTACCTTTACATGATGTGTCTTTGTTCTTATTTTATTCCCCATTCCCCTGCCCTCCCTTCACCCCCTCCACCCTTCCCTATTTACGAAGACTTTGTTTCCGTTTTTTAAATTAAAAGCAAGGCTAGGCTGAAGGCAATCTGTCATTTTTATTTTCTTTTACTTGATTTCTATTCATGGTTTAGTATATACCTTTAAAAAATAAGAATGTGCTGGTTGTCATATAAAGAGACTATCTTTTTTAAAATTCTGAATTGATACTGATAATTACTTTACTATGCACTTATCATTTTTATAATCTTCAAGGATTGCTACTTACATATTTGGAAATTAAAACGGATGACATTAATTCATCTTCCGAAGTGTAGATGACAGCATGTTGATAGGTAAGATACAAAAAGGGTCCCTGATTAAATGCTTTAGAAATACAAAGTAAAGTGCATTTAGGCAGATTTCTTTTCTTCAGATTTCTGAGAGGTTTTAATAAATTCACATGTATTATGAAACTCCAAAGGGCACCAGAACATCCAGTTTCTCAAAATTACTCACCCAGGGAGTCCATTCACTAGGAGAAATGCTCCTATACCATTGCATTTTTAGTGAGCTTGTGGTGTATTCTTAGTACTGTTTCAGCATTATACAAATAAGCATATGGGACATCATGGGTTAGTTGTTAGAATATTATTCTTCAGGTGGTAGTTAATTCCAGATTTTTTTTCTTGAGCTGTATCTATATTTAGAAACATCTCTTGTCGGGTGTAGGGTGTACACTATGCTCTTATAGGAACCTATTAATCCTCCTTCTGGGTCCTGAATGTTTTTGCAAGTATTTGCTTTTCATTGGATTTATCCACTAGGTTAGGCAGGAACTAATGCCTTACTTTGTTTTTGGCAACTTGAACAATATCTTGCACACACAAGACACTCAGATACTTTGTTTTCAAAGAAATTACAGCTACTAAATTTCAAAGCAAGGAAGAATGTTGATTCATGGGTAACATCCTCTAGTCAGGTAACCCAAAGCTTTCTCACCTTTTAGATTTTGATAATTTATCATTGACATATTGGAGGGACTGTGTCCCACATATGTTTTTCTTTGTTAGATTAGAATTAACTGACAATATAAACCTGCTTGATGAGGTGGAGGTAGGATGAGAACAGGATATGATGAGAACCATGTGGGCCATGTGTGTGCATACAGACAGCACGAGCACACATGTGAGTGTCATGGTTCCCCACGGGACACACACGGCTCATGAGATTCACAGAGTAAGACTAGTCTGGATTTTGATACCTACTTGAGCCAAAATCACACTATAATAACTTAATTCTTTCCAATAGTCATAGTAGTGTCATTTTACCTAAATTAAAAGATAAAAGATAAAATTAATTGACTTCGAGTAAAGATTTTTAAATCAATACATTCATATTTCTGAAAAATGGTCTTAACAAAGTAATATGAGGAAGACATTTAATTACATCTCATAGCAGTCTGGGAACTCTTCCCATTTAACTACTGAGATGGTTAATTTTAAGTGCCAACTTGTCTGAGTGAAGGGACACCCACCCAGATGGTCAAATACTGTTTCTGGGTTGTGTCTATGAGGGTGCTTTTTTGTTGTTTTCCCCCCCAAGATATTGGCTTTTTATTCTTGCGCTACCTAGTTTGTATTTACCCCACTGATCTGTAAGGACATTTTAAAAATTATTTTTCTTGGTACATTTTAGGTATACAATATAATGACATTCATCATTGGAGATTTGCACCTTTACAAAATATATTTTGATTCTCATTTTTTCCCCATTCCCCTGCCCTCCCTTCAACCCCTCCATCCCTCCCTATTTACAAAGACTTTGTTTTTATTTTTTCATCTTCTCATATTAATTCCATTCCCCTCTTTCCTTTCCCCTACCCCTCCCACTTCCCCTTCCCCTCTGCACCCTTTTTTCCTATTTCACCTTATCTATTATACCTTTTGATCCTTATTTACAGTTTCAGTTTCTTACACCAGAGAAACTATTCAGTATTTACACATGTGTCCTATTTATCTCAGTATGGCCTCAATGTGAATCCATTCAGCTACAAATGTCTCTAATTTCTCACTCTTTATGGCTGAGCAGTACTCCATTTTATTTAAAAAGCCACATTTGCTTTATTCAGTCTCCAGTTGATGGGCAGTAAGTTTAGCACTGGAATTGGTAGACTAAATAAAGACAATCAACACACAGGTGCTAAGAATTAGCCAATCCAGTGAGAACTGCAATGGAATGAAAGGGAGGAGGAAGTACTGACTTGATCTTTCTGTGTGAGCTGGGAAGTTCACCTTCCCCTGCCTCGGGATACTGTGGGTATCCTAGACTCACACTGAAACTTACACCATTGGATCCCTGGGTTCTCAGTCCTTGGGTTTGAACTGAAATTACACTGCAAGGCTTCCAACTTGCAGCCAGCTAATGGTGGGATTTCTCAGGTTTCCCAATTTTGTGAGCCACTCTTTCATAATAAATCTTCTCTACAAATCTCTCTCTATACTTTTAGTTCTGTTTTTCAAAGAATGCTGGCTAATGCCATTACAAATTCAATGTTGGAAGGGCCTGAGGACAAATTGTCAATTTCTGTCTCCAAATTACCCAAGTGCAAAGCTCTACTAATAAATTAGCTGTGTGGAAAAAAAAAATCTGAAACCGAAATTATGTGCCAACTTCAAAGATTTTAAAATGTCACAATTTGAAGGCCTCCAAAATGAGAGACTAGTGCCATGTTTGTAAGTTCACGCAAAGTACAAATAAATTGCATGCTTGTAAACAGGTGCTTGAGAAGGGCACAGCATCACATGTATCTTACTCATTTGGGCAACGAAGAACTTCCTGTGTATTCTCTCTCTCTCTCTCTCTCTCTCTCTCTCTCTCTCTCTCTCTCTCTCTCATGAACCCAGGGCAAACACTCTACCACAAACTGACATCCCTAATTCTTTTAAAAATGTTCTAATTCTGAGACAGAATGTCACTAAATTGCCCAGGCTGGCCTTGAACTTGGAATCCTCCTACTTAAGCCTTCAAAGTAGCTGGAATTACTAAGTATCCACTAACATGCCTGGCTTTTTGTCTTCTAGCTAAAATTATTTAACGATTCAGTCAGAATAAATGTTCTCCTCTCAAATAATTTCTTTACTCCATTTTTCATCTAGATTTTTTTCCTCTCACTTTTGAAGTCTTCTCCTTTTATTATGATTTAGGGCACAGAAATGCTAAGCTTTCCTTCTTGTGTCTGGGTTTTTGTTTGTTGGTTGAATTTTGTTTTGTAATTGGATTGGACTGATATTGACCATTGTTTTAAAAGGTCTTATATTGGGCAGGGGATTTAGCTTATTGGCACTGCACTTGCCCGGACAGCGCAAGGTCCTGAGTTCAATCCCTGGTACCCAAAACAAAACAAAACAAACAAAAAAAGGTCTTATAAAGGGACTACTTCCTTTCCCTTTCATTGAACTGGTATATATGTTGCCCAAGAAAATTGATACTTTAGTGATTTCACCTCTAAGTCCTTTACTTTGCCTACTTTAAAGTTTATAGAGTGAGACCTAATGGCCCCAATTCATTACCTTCCATGTACCTTCATTACTTTTTGTTCTGTGACTTTGCAGTTTCTCTGACTTAAGAGATGGAATCTCTTTTTCATACTTAGCCTTGTAATTTCCTTTGATGAACAGAATTTGGCTGAAGTGCTGATGTTTTGGGTATCAACGAAAACCTCCATTCATGTGTCCAGACTGCTGCATACCAGGTGTGCGTGAGAACACATCAGGTCAGCCTGAAGTGCTTGAAAGAATGCGGCTGAGCTTCCTCAGGGCCCCTGGGCTTGCCACCCCACATCAGTCAAATGCCATTCATCCCTTCAACGTGGGGGCAAACTCAGCACCATCAGTGGAGCCCTCAGGTAGCCCAAGGCTCACCATGAACGTGTGAGCAAGTCCAGCTGAGATCACAAGAATGCTTCCTGGGCCAGCTGAACCCCCGCCCCATGAGCTAAACAATGCTTCTTCTGGGGGCTTCATGGCTGCCATGTGACATTATGCGGTAATAGATAACTGATGTCACAGGTACTGGATATACTGTGACTGTGATTGTCTCCTGGCCGCCTCCATATCAGGCTCATTCTGCCCACTTAACTGCACATAAACACAAGCTGACGTTATATGTCAATGAAGTCTTGGACCATATTCACAGGTTTAAGTAAGGTGTTAGTGTTGTTTTACTGCATTTTCTTTAAGCTCTCAACTAGTAAAATTAGAAAGGTGTCTAGAAGAGTTAGTCTACTGAAATGATGAATGTGGGAGATAGGGTATCCAACAGGATAAACTACATTCTCTAAATAAAAATACTGCAATGCTGTATAAGCAACTGAAGGCTCAGCAGAAAAACAAATCCTTTTCATTTGTTCTCACTTCCATTTTCAACTATATACATAGTAAGTTGCTGGAAGCCAATTGTTTCCTTAGGAATTCTTAATGAGAATATTACTTCTTGGTGTCAAGATGTTTAAAATGTTAATGCATCAGAATGTATCAGGTTTCTGTTAACAAATTATACTTCAAGGGATTTTTCTACTTCACATAAAACTTTTTAGAATCAAGTAACATGATTCTTGACACTGCTTCCTATTGGATGGCTTTAGAAATTGATGATGGCTACACTCCAGGACACAAACAAAAAGCACATATGCTGAAAACCTAAGGCTAAGAGTGGATTTGAAAGCATAACCAACTAAATGCCAGTAACTTCTAGTTGTGAAAATGAAGGCTCAGTAGGCTTTATGTACATGTTTTTAGCATCGAACATTTTTTCCTATCAATAAACTTTTGATCTGCAAAGGAAATTAAGAATTACACAATTATATGCATGTGTAAAAGAGAAGAAAGTGAGAATGAGAACAAAAGGAGAATGGATTAGTGTGTATGAGAGAAAATACAGTATAAAAGCGGTCTTTCCAATTTCATCAATGTACATTCCAAGATGACATTCTGACAGTGAACACAGCAGAATATAAAGGTCATTCTGTGTTAAAATTACTTTTATTCAGGATGAAAAATACAACATGTAACCAGATTAGATGATATTCTATGATTAGCTTTTTACCACATATTTCAAAAGAACAATATACTTATTTCCCATTGTTGCTACTGTAATATATTTCTTTTTATTATTATTTAGAAGGTTACAATGTAGTGTTTCATGTAGCTTTTCTGTAATAGCAGATAGAGAACATCTTGCGTACAAATACAGGCAGAAAAAATTAACACATGACTTCTCAAAGTAATAACAAGGAAAACACCAAATCTACAACCTGGAGTTCAGCGTTCCGGGAATTTTTTTTTTTCATTAAATAGGTGCTTTCTTGGGTATCATATGGCCTGATAAAAGCTCTACACTTTGCAGACTGCAGCGGCATAAAGCTGTTTCCAACAGGATGGAGGAAGATGGATTTGAGGTAGAAAGGTGGTCAGTCATGGCTTTCCTCTTATATAAAACATTTTTCTTCTTCTCAAAATATCTATGCTGCAAATAGACACCCTTTCCCCCCAACCCACCCAAACTATTCTAAAAGAATAACAATTTCTAACTTCAAGCCTCCTTCTTGGCCAAATCTCAGTGAAAGAGAACCCAAAGTTACAATGTCCTGATGTTTTAAAAGCAGATGTGCTTGAATCAAAACACATTATTTTCATTTTTATTTTTGGTTTCACTACATTTGGTAATTACGTAAAATGTTTTCAATGAATCCATTAAATGTTAAATAAAAGAATGGGACCATATACCTAAATCGAATGCACGCAACGGATGAGCCAGTGGTACAACCATCTAAGCATTAATTTCATTCTTCGGTAGAAGTTGTGGCATGGGCGTTTGAAAAACATCTTTCCCAAATATACTGATCAAGTGACAGGAATTTAAGACATCTGTTCATCCATCCAAAAGGTAAAATGACACATGCACTAAATTTGTGACTGCTCTCAGAAAGAAAGCAACTAGAAGTCACAAGATTTATACAGGAGTTGAAAATACAAAAACAACAATAAAATTCTCTTTAAAAGGAACTCAAGACAATGATGTGCTCGTGTCTCGTGGTAGGTAAAGGTCTGCTGTGTATTTTATGATAAAAATCAAAGACCCGCGGATAGGAAACGTACCAAGTTTTGTTTCTGTGTCAAAATAAAAATGTGCTTACATGGGCAAACTTTGGTAAAATGATCTTTGAGATTATTATAATGCACTCAATCATATGGACTGGGGTGTGAAATAAATAAAGAAATCAAGACCTACTTACATAGAAAAAGGAATAAAAAGTGGGGGAAATATTCTAATAGACATGCCATTTAGGCCCACATGATTTTTAACGCGGTTATCACTAAAGAAATAAGTGTATGATGTCAAATAAAGTTAAACAGTATACTCAGAGCTGTTATATATACATATATTTATATATATGTATATATATATATTAAATATTTGATTGAAATGTATGAACTTTCTAATTTGGCCAAATTATGGGAACAAATACATGGAATCCATTTGGTCATATAGGTGATGAATTATAAATAACCAAACAATGGTAAAAGAGTCAAAGAAATAAACAAAGTCATTGTACAAGGTTAACAGGAGCAGCAGAAGGAATGTAAAAATGTGAAGTGATCTTCTAATTCTTATGAAATGTTTGTCATGGGTATTAAAAAGACAGAATCATATTAGAAAGCCCCCACCCACCTTCCCAATGCCGTATACATTATACAAATCGGTGACAAGTGTATTACCATTTCCAAATACCTCTCTGTTCATTAATTTACAGTTGCATAGAAAGGGAAGAAGAAAACAATAATATATGGTTGATATAAAAACAAAATATCCTTTTCTCTTTGGAGAGTCAGTGTTTTACTCCTTCAGTAGAACACACAGCCAACGCTCAACAGCATGTGTCAAGGAGGCATGGAGCTTCAGGTTAAATGGAACTTGGAATTGGCATTGCGAAGAAAAGGGAAACACTGGCTGTCAGGAAATGTTGGCTGGCGGGTGAACACTTCACATGGCCTGTGGGAGGGGAAAACAGCACTGTCACAACATCTGCATAGAGCACTCCACGTGGCATAGGCCTATCAACTTCTTGAAGAATTAGAAGTGCATCTGTCTGAACCAGGCTGACCTCATTTGGCTATGTTCAAAAGGGGCCCTAAATTCTCATGTGACTTTTGCTCCCTGGGATGAAGTCCTTCTTACCCTGCAGCCACCCAGTGTGCTTTTTATGACTGCAGATATCAAAGAAGAAAGTCTGGATGTTTTTCCTCTTGCTCAGGCTGAAACCAAGTTAAAATGGAGAGCACCTGGCTTCTTCTTGGAAAAAAGAGCAAAGGCAACTGAATGATACAAGTGGGAGGACTGTGACAGGGTCTCCTACAGAAGAAGCACCCTGACAACTCCAATCTGTCAAACTCAAGATGGGGTCAAGAGAAAAAGAAGAGAAGACAGGAATCAAAAAGCCAAGGGTGGGCAGAGATGCCCATTAAACGTAAAATGTCCCAGGCAAGAGGATCCAAGCCTCAGTAGAGGGAGTGAGTGGTATTAACCCTTCCAAGGAAAGGTCAAACAGTTGGTTTCTTAAACGTATTTTGAAGTTAGAAACATTTTAAAAATCACTACAAAATAAAATCATCCAAACGGGACTATGCCTCATAAATCATGAGGAAACTTTCAGGACTTCCAGTAAAGGCACCCTGTCTGTCTGGGCCTTTTATTTTGTGGAGGACTTGGCATGAAGTCTTGCTCCTCTGGACATGTGTGGCTAAAGAAGTTGCTGGAAAAGCTGCCCAAGTAGCACACTTCCCAGGGTGACCAGAAGTAGCACACTCACTGGACTCTGGAGCCTGGAGTGTCTTCTGCATAAAGCACGATTCTGTATTCCATGTTCTGAACCCTTCATTGTCATGTCAGCAAACACTGATGGCAATGTTCACTGAGTTCCAAGCATGTGTTAGCTTCCAAGGTACCGAGGTGAGAGAGCCTCAGCGTGATACAGGTATGTGAGCTATCTCAATAGTAAACATAATTCCTTTCTAACATGGGATCAGTCCAACCAGAGTAAATTCTATGTATTTTGGGAAGAGAGAATGAGAGAAATCAATTCCACTTGGGAAAGGTACTTGTTACATATTAATATTGATAACTAACTCTTTCAAGTCAAAATGAAGGCTTCAGGAATTTTTTATTATTTCTATATTTTCTATTATCCCTGAAAATTGGACGTGTCTGTTCAATAAGTGCACAATAACTCATTTTAGATCTCAGAATTCTACAAATTTATGACCACACAGTATAAGCAGTAGCACAACTATCCAGAAGAAAAGGTACAGTTTTCATGAATTTCCATTTGACCCAAGGTGTGGAAAGAGGGAAAAGGAAACAAAGAAAAACACTGTGGAAGAAAAGGAGGAAGGAGCCAGACATTTGTTCTATCCACTGAGTTACTATATTGGCAGGAACAATTTAGATCTTCGCAGGCTCAATTTATTAAAATCTAAAAACAAAGTAGGACTTACTATCCCTTTCTGCTTTAAATTCTGAGCACTTGTAAAGTATTTGAGGATTTACTCTCTCCCTTCCCCACCCTCCATCACTCGCAGGCTCAGCAACACTTCCGGATCATCTGCCCAAAATGCTCCAGATTCTGGTCACACTTTCCTCTGCTGCACTGTGTTCCATAAAGAGATCTGCACTCCCCACAGTGAAACCTCTCCTCATTGCCCTCTGGACCATGGCTCCTCATCAGAAAACTCCCATTCTCACACTGGACCATGAATGCTTCCTTCCCAGCTTGCTCTAACTGCTATTAAGATCTCCCTGAAGACACAGCTTGACAATAACCCTAAAAGTCACCTAGGGCTCTTTCTCCCATATTCCTCACACACTCAGGAATCTCTTCCTAGACCTCCTCAAGGCAATTCCTTCTTTCTCTTCTCCCGAAAAACACCCATTTGAATAATGTGGCAGTCAGATGAAAGCCCATTCATGATGCAGTCATTCACTGACCCCTTGAGTTATGTTCCCTTTCACTTCTTGAAGAAGGGATAGCTCCACGACTCACGTGAAAGCTACACCCACACAAACGATTCTGCCAACACCCTGGCCTCTCAGTTCTTTGAGCTCCTCTCTTCCAGTGATCCTGTCCTCTTCTTTTCTTACCTATCTCCTCAAATGTGGACCATTACCAAAACCTGTGACTCCTCCAACATTTCAATGTCAGTTATCCCTCCTTCTGACAATCACCTCTTCCTTTTCATCTTACTTTGGCCAGAATGGCAATTTCATCCACTCTCTGATTTTATAATTCATACATCTTTGCCTCTTTCCATTTCTCATTTCTTTCACCATTGAACTGAAGGTGCTAGTTCAATCATTATAATCATTTCTTTGCCTGTTCCCTTAAATTGCTCTCCTTGGTTGGCTAAGCCACAACAACAACTTTATTAAATTAAGGGCAATCCTCGGGCTACTCTTGTGCTTGTTTATGAACCTGCACGTGGTTGTAAGTCAACATTTGACCCTGCAGACTTGCCTGTAAAATTCATGACATATTAAGAGGTGCCCTTTAATGCAGTCTGCTCCTCATACTGTATTTCTGGAAGCATCTTCCCTCCAGTTCTCCAAGCATATTCTCCATTCTCTCTTCACACTTCTGACACCACCTCCCCCACCTCTCACTCTGCTGACATCCCAGCTTTTAATTCACTAGGATGACAGGAGCACTCAGAAAAAGATCTCCACAGGCTCTCACTATGGCATTACTATGCTACTTCACACGCCCCTTATCTGCTAGCTAAGAACCCAGCTTCTTTTGATAATGTGTCAGTCAGAAGGTTCATTGATTCAAAATTACTAAGAAGTGCATGGAAGAAAATATTCTACCCAGAAAGATGAACTGTGGCACATTATTACCAAGAGTACCTGCTTAGGAAAATACTGAAAAACAAAAGGCTAGAGCTACCAACAGATCTCAACAAATTTTTAAGCAAGAAACATTTTCCCCCTTGAAGTAACAATCTTTGCACCATTACTTTGGTATCTGTCACTTTTTTGTTTTCAATCCATGTTCTGTGATAGCTACAGACATGGGAGAGAATGGTCAGCCAAATTAATATGGTAACTTTATATAGAATATAACATGATATTAGAACACACAGGATCAAATGTACAGGCACAGTATTTTTGATCTGGTTAGGAACTCCCCTCCCTGGCCCCTCCAGATTGACAAATTTACACAGAATCAATTTACAATTTAAATGTCAAACAAGTTTACTTATTTGCATAGAGAATGGAGTAGGACAAAAATCAATGGTAGCTAGTCTGCTTACTCTGGGTTGGATCAGCAAGAATTGAGCCAATCAAGCCATTAAGTCTTACCTGTGGTCTGCTGGGGACATTTGCTGAAAAAGAAAACAAAAGAAATCAATTGAGGGTCCTATTGTTGCTTCCAGCTTTCATGCATGCAAATGAATGTATCACTCTAAGTAGGACAATAAATCACTGTTAAAGGGAAGCTCAAGGAAAATAAGAAACAACTCCTCCACTAGTCCCTCAAGGCTTCAACAAAGGCTAGTTTTCCTATTTAATTTCTTATTATCACCTGTGATTTAAAATACAAAAGTTCCACCCAAAGTATGCTAGCTCTTTTAAATAAATATGCACTAAAACATTCAGTGATCACTTCATTTTGCAAAATATCTCAAAGTTTCCTCTTTAAATTATGCTGTGTACTTGGTTTATACATCAGAACAAAACAAATTCTGTATATTTTACTGAAGAGTACAAATTCTGACCAACAGACCCATGGGACAATGACTCTTTGGTTTCTGTCACGCTTCGCTAACCCTTGCCTGGAAGTTGTAGGTAGATGGTGCACCAAAGGGCTACCTCCTCCTCAACAGCCTTCAGCTAACAATAATGTCTTTGATGGGCCCAGTAAGAGCATCTAATTAGCCCTTGCATCCAGGTTCTTCAATTTCTTCCCTGTTCCACATCCCACAAGAGTAAAGCTGAGCTGACCTGGTGGGCTTTGTGAGGGCAGTGAAATTTCATCCAAGGTCTCTACTTTTTCACCTCCCTCTCAATCACAATCACACTGAACACAAGGAGGGAAGGAGGAGTGCCATTACAGCAACATCTGTTCTTGGTCAAATAAGAATTTTTTTTAACCAGTCTACTGCACTCTCATTTCTCTTTGGCAAAACTGGGGGCAGGGCATCAATGACCGCACACTGGGTAGGAGTTACTTTGTGAAGAAAAACAAGAAGGTGTGAAGTAGAAACTCCCCATGATGCTTGGAGGGAAAGAGTGAGTCCCTGTGTTTGGGGGAGAATCACACTGAAGCAAGCCAAGCCCTGCCAGATATGTAAGCTACATCACACAAAAAGAGTAGACTTTCATATGCATGCACGCCACACCCCAGGGATTCCTGGGTGGAATTATTACCAAGTTCACTCTTTCTAAAAGAAGCAGAGATGTGCTTCTCTTGTAAGTAACAAATGTGATAGCCAAACCCTAGACACAAGTCTAATCTATTTTGCTCCACACCAATACTTTTAACCTTACAAGTTATTATCAAATAAAAGGTTATAGATGCTCCTCTGGACAAACTTATAAATATATATTTAAAAGAAAATCAAGAAATCATTGCTTTTCAGTAGGCTTTGAGTTTTTGATGATTATCACCTAAATTTAGCAAACATGGGCAATTCACAGCGGAAACACTCCTGTGGAATAACGGTAATTTAAAAAGCATTTGTTGGTCTATCAGCAAAAACTACTTGGCTTACTACCACCATCCCATGTATTTCAAGGACTTAAATGAAATAAAAGGGAGAAAATATTTTATACTAATAAAAGAAATCGTTATAGCAGTCACTGGAAATTTTAGTGTGTACATTACTTATTTGGCAATATAATTAAATTCCCTTCATTAACTTTACCAGAATGACATGCCAACACCTGCCCTGCTGCTCTGAAATTCAATATAATTTTTAAAAGATTGTAAAAGGCCATAATCCAAAGAAGCTATGACAACCAACTAGGATATTAATTCAAGATGGAGGAATTCTAAAGTGCTACATACAACACAGTTAAAACAAAGTTATGCTAAATTAAGCAATCCATGCAATTAGGATCATGAATACAGTTTCGTTTTAATTCCATGATTACCAGGAGTGGAAATTCATTTGTGGCCATGTTAATTTTTAATACAAAAGGGACAAAAGTCAAAATGAATGTGCAGGTCAATTCATCCCACGCTGGTGACAACCAGTTTTAAAATTATCATTAGTTATAGGGGCTCGAGAGATTGGCTTGGCACTGGGCAGGGGCCAATCCCATTTGTTTAGATGAATCCTCAAAAAGTGGTCAGTAAGCCTTGGGAATTGTGAGGCATTATTAAAAGATTTGCTAGGTGAGCCATGAGAGGAGCACTAAAGCAAATGACTTCTACAGCACCTTCTGACTACTATCTGGGAACATTTCAACAATTCCCAGTTTGAGAATTTAATCACTCATTAATTCATCCTGCTTTCACTTCAGAAATATATACAAGTCTATGCCATGTACCGATTATTATGCATCCATTTAAAAAGATTTTAAAAGTTTAGATAATTTAAAAATATGTATCAATTTCATAAACCAATCAATTAAACTTTTTAAGTGGAAACTGTCACTACCTTGGAGATTTTTATGTTATCAAAGCAAAATATGAATATCAAAAAGAGAGAACTAAATCCAAAGTAACAGCACAACTTTCAGAAGTTGTGCTTCCTATTGTGGTATCTCAGGGCTCCATCAGCTATTCCCTGAACCTTGATAACCAATAATATTCCCAATCAACAGGAATTTTATACTTGTATTTAAAAGGGGAAGTATAGCATGAAATAAATCATTTACCTCTTAAGATTCATTTTCTTCTCTACAATTATCTATTTTTATTTGTTTTCTGTTATTTTACTCATAATTCTTTATATATTTTTTAACTGTATTCTTAAAAGTACTTTAGAAAATGAAAGAATCTTAAATTTGTACCACAGAAATTTTACTTGGAATAATCCATTTTATATAAATTATAAGGTAATATTTAAACATTTTTTGGCTTTCACTGCCAATTGATTTTTAAATTGAAAATGTCCACCATGACATTTAAATAAAACCTTCTAAACAGAATTCAATTTACAAAATTTGTTCTTTAATAATCAATGTATTTAGGTGTGAGCTGAACTAAACAGCAATATCTTAAAAATTTGATTTTGAAACTCTGACTTATGAGAAGTAGGATGAGGTTTTGTCTAGACATTAAATACTGCTCAGAACCCAAACATCTAAAACAAAGTTCAGTCTTGAATGATAATATAAAAGATTGAATCTGTTTCTCTATTAAGGTGGTTATATAATCCAAAAAGTAAGCAACAGGGCCGGGGATTTGGCTCAGTGGTTCCGTCACCTGCTGGGAAAGCGCAAGGTCCCAAGTTCAAACCCCAGTACCACACACACACAAAAAAGTAAGCAACAATCTAACAGCATGGAGGCAGCAATTGGCTTTCTTTTGATTCTAGAGTCAAAAGTGTGTATGTGTGTGTGTGTATAGGTATGTGCATTATGTGAGTGTGTTTGTGTGCATACATATTCATGTGTGTGCTTTCTGGGGAGTGAGCGTGGGGACTGATAGACATTAAATGTAATCACACAAACTTTAAGAAGCACAGTATGAGAATTACAAATGAAAACCTGAGAAATGACATGCTTGCAAATATAAAAAGATGTATTTATGAGCTTGTGCAAATGATAATATACCCTTTAGGCTCAGAGTCTTGAAAAATACAGAGAGAAATATACTTTAAATAGTTTAAGTCCTGCTATTGATGGCATATGCAAAACTACAGAGTGGTATAAAGGTAAATTTTGTGATCACATCACTATATCTTATTTAACTCTGCTACTGATAATTGATAATATCTTTCTCTTCATTTAGGATGTATTTTCTACAGAGATGGTAATGGCAGAAATAAGTGAAAGGAGAGGGTGTGATTCTTTTATAAAGCCTTAGGTTAATGTCTGTCTAGGTTTAAAATCAGTTTGGGAGGATATTACCCAAATTATAAATAATAATTTCATATTCTTTGAAAGATTATTTACAATATAATTGTATCAGTAGCATGTATCTACATACAAAGAGACTTTCAATTTGAAACTGTGGAGGTCTTTCAGGTGAGAGCTCAGCAGAAATTGCAAGGTGGCAAAATGCCCAAAACAAAACATTTGGGAAAAATAATCAATAAATTAGAACCATTATATAATTTCTCCTGGGATCTGGAGCATTTTTATTTGGTGATTTTCTGGCTCTAGGTTGCTCATATGGAAAATTCATAGAGTCATAATCTGTGATGCCTTAAATTACTTGGCTTTTACACAATGATTAATTTATCCCTTGAAAAAAGAAATCAGTCGAGAAAAAAAGAGGAAAATCTGAAAATAATCCTTTTCTGCCCTAGAATCTGATGACATCCAACAACAATGTCTTGAAGAAAAGAGAGGGAATTACACTTGAAAGGCTATTTTTCATGCCTTGTTTGGCATGCCACTAAAAGCTGTCCTTTGAAGGAATACCAGTTTCTTATGATAGCTTGCATTGAAGAGAATAATTTCTTTTTAGAATAAGCTTGCACTGAAGAGAGTAATTTCTTCTTAGAATCGGATATTATTTATTTGCTTTCATTTTACCACTTGTAAGGCATATTGAAAAATCTCAAAGAGCGGGATTGTGTTGTCACTACACCCCAGGGATGTGATGGTATCTAGTTTGAGCTACATTCTCTTTGTCAAAATATATAATGTTTGCCTTATTTTCCAATAATACCCAACGTTATTTCTAATATCAGCGTTTGCTATCTTGCCAGAGAAGACAAAGGGCTATTTGTGGGAAAAGGGGAAGGGCAGGAAAAGTATGGGGGTGTTGGGATGGCCTCTCGTACTCACCACAGCAAGATGGAAATGTGTTGTTGATCTGCTCCATGACCTCTGTGAGGTCTGTGTCAGTGTCATGGGGTGGGGCCAGCAGGTCCTCTGCCACTGGGACAGCACAGAAAAAACAACAACAGACCTCCTGAAATTAATGTCCAGCTTTCCAAAACTCAACATCAGTATACCATACTGTACCCAGCCTCAGCATATCAATGGGAAATGGGTTCTCATTGAAAAGGACACATTCAGGAGGAAATATCAAAGACATTTTTGCATTCATTTCTTGGTAATGTTATCCTACACAATTAAAATGGATTAATAGTTTGTGTAGAAACAATCTACGCATCAAGGGAAACAAGACTGAAAAATAAGTAATGTAGTCACTGAGCTCTATGTCTTACTTGGAAATCAATTATTTTGCATGACAAGTATTTTTTCATACAAGTAAAATAGTCTATCAATTTCTCTTCCCTTCTTTCTTTTAGCAGTGTGGGCTAGCTTATTCTGTCACAAAGTAAACGTCTGTGATAAGATATTCCACAAATAAATTAATCTAGTCACATTCTACAGTCTTCCATAGAATTTCAGAAACTGAATTTCAAAATGTCATCCCTGAACACCTAGAGAGTCCTTCCTGGCCTGAGTGGCAGGTCCTCATGTGACTGCTGACGGTCTTGGATGGGACCACTGCCTCAAATGACAGAACAGGAAATGTCTACTGGGACTAGGATGGATAAAACAGATGAACGAGCTCCCGGACCTTAGGAGGGAAAAACCATAATGTTTGCTGTAATAGCCTTTAATATTATGGTCTGAACACAAATGTAGAAATTTTAGAGACATTTATTTTTTTAAAAAAAGAATCTTCTCAAAGCAAAAAAATTTAATTTCTTGTCCGTTCCAAAAGCAAAGAGCATTTTTCATTTTTCACTGAAATCCAATCCACTCCTACACACCATATAAGCCAGTACATTGTAGCTTATTATCCTAAAATATTTGCTTTCTTTGATATTGTTAAAATGGTGTTGTACTCATCTCAGACTGCAGAGAACACTCTCGTGTGCTTTAAGGCTTCTACGTGTGAGAATGTGACTTAAAATGAAAAGCAAACAAGTGGCAAAGTACAAAGAAACTGGGTACATGGCCCGGGGACACTGACCTGCTTGGTGGAACTGCTGGCCTGGGTCTGGGGCCAGTGCGCAGCTCAGTGCAGAATGCTGCGGCGAAGCCCATGGGGAGACACCATTGATTCGGGAATCAGATTCTGGCTGGAATCAGAGAAAGGAATCAAACAACCCTGAAGGACAGCAGTTCCCTCTTAACTTCCTGTTCCTCACCATGGGTATTCAATGAGAGGAGTCTGCTCTCAGGTATTTCCCGAAACCTGTTAGCATCTGCTCGGTAGAGGCACTAGTGCTTCACTTGAGTTTCAAGTGGGTTTCTCCTTCCATGTTGCACCTTGAAGAACTCCTTTGGTTATATTTCAAGATTTATTAATGTAATTTTCATCCCTTTATTTTTCTGTTACTTTTATATCAACCAAGGAAATTTAGAAACACTCTTCATTCATCTTTCAAAATTTAACACTGGGCCTCTAATATGGTAAATTTATCAAATTTCAACATTAGCACATATTTAAAAGTAATAAATGGAGAGAGTGGTTGAGTATGATTTTAGATTCAGTTGCCAGTTTCTTGGAGTCACATTGTAATTCTGCCACTCAGAAGTGGTATAATTCTGGCCAAATGATACAACCTTTTGTGTCACAAGAGTCTTTATGTTTAAAATGGATATGATGATAATAGTGCCCATGGCACAGAATTTTGTAAGCAGTGTAGTAAGAATATCTAAAGCGATTTAACACTACCAACACTTTGTATGTGTACTGTTGCATAAATCTTTAGAATGGTGATGGATATGTTGACAAGTGTACGGTAAAATTAGCAAGTGAGATTCACCGTATAGGGAATACACACATCTCATTTTTATGCAGTTTCCCATTAAGTTCATATTGGCTAAAGTCTGATAGTTATGCCTGTTTCTACTATCAGAGTTGAAGTTTTCATCTACTTCTGGCATTCATGCTAAATCGTTAAGAAGAGATAAGTGCTCTATGATCTGGGATATTTGGAGGCATTTCGATATCAGCTATCTCCAAAAGCATTACTGTGCAATTCTAAAGCACATGAGCTATTAGACAGCTCTGTCTAATGGGATGGAGGGAGCAGGGGGAGGGAAAGCAAGCAGAAAGCCTTTAGCCCTCCCAAGCATCAAAAAGCTACAGCAAATAGAGGTTTCAAGCACAGCTTCCTTCCGCAGTGATTCTGTGTATATACAAAGTTGTTAACACTAACACTTCTCATTCTAAATAAAGACAACGCACAAGAAAACTCATCCCTTATTCAGGCACCATTCAGAAACTTCAAATTCATGATACAAGCAAAGCAAGTTTTCAGTGCACATACCTGGCACTAAGGTAAAGAATCAAACATTCTGAGCTCTTAACAGAAAGCTAGGTCTTGGGTCATTTCTTTCTTTTTTTTTTTTTTTTTTGGTACTGGGGATTGAACTCAAGTCCTTACGCTTGCAAGGCAGGCGGTGGAACCACTGAGCTAAATCCCTGGCCCCTTGGGTGACTTTTGAGGAGCTGCTTTTTCTAGATGCAGAGTTTGGAGGTGCTGAAGTAGACCTTTCACAAAGCCGTGTCACACAACTTCTGAAACAATGGTAGACACAGAGAAAAGTACATAGTAAAAGTATAAGGAGAGACCTGTGGGCCACAATGTAGGTAATGCAGAAATTATAATGTTTCAAATGATTCTGACACATTAAAAGACACTGATAGCAACTGTGACGGGATGGTTTTCTAAAATTTGAGCAAATCACTGGAGAGAAAGTAGCTTCTGCTTTGATTTGATACATCATTTCTGGAGAAAAGCAACTCTATTATATTACCAAGGGGCTCCACAATGCCCAGACTGGAGAAAAAGATAGCAGATGACTTGAATGTTGATGTTAACTCCTTCCTCAAGCAAGGAGTTCCCTGCCCCTCGGCAGGGATTCTATCCTACACAGAGGCGTCTTCATTGCCAGTTCTGAGGCACGACTCCTATTCTTCAAGGCTACGTGTAACCAAGTGTGTCTACATGCTGTGTCTTTGTAGAGGACATGATCCTCTTATATGTACTTGTTATTCATGAGACTGTCTTGTTGTGGTCTCTAACAAGACTGCAGGCGGCAGGAAGGCAGAGATGCTATCTGCTGGTTCTTTTATAAATCAAAGAACAGAGCTTTTTAAAACTGCAAGTTATTACTCACTGAATCATAAAATCGATTTAGTAGGTTCTGACCAGCATTAAGAAAGAAAAGTAATAGCGAAGGGAAAAAAAAGGGAGTGAGAAAGAAAGGAAGGGGTAGGAAAGAAAGAAAGGAAGGAAGAATGGAAAGAAGGAAGAAAGGGGGGAAAATATGAGTGATGGTATTTCTTTAAAAAGGCACATTATTTTGTGTCCATCTTACATATATGGTTTCATCACAATGTATATTTGTCACTGTCAAGAAAGCCTGCAAGCAATTGCCATAAAACTTGGTCCAGTGTTAGAAAAAGACATTAGCAAATTAATAACCACCTGTTCCTGGATTTTCTAAAAATAGAAAACAGTGATTTTGGGCGTGCCCACTCTTGGCTCACTGGAGGAAAGCTTTAGAATGCAGATTTCAGGTCACTTGCTCTCCCTTAATGGCCACAGGTGCTTCCCACATGGCATACGGACAGATGAACATCACAGGATCTTTTCTATCACACTATTCTGAGCTGACATAGATTTCAGTGCAAAAGAAGAAGAAATCAAAACTGGGAAAACACATTTTTTTGTGCCAGTGAGGATTTAACATGTGTGTGTAAAAGGGATTTCTAAGCTAGTCTAGCTGAAACTACGAAGGGGGGAAATTGAAGGTCCACCTCTTTGCTTCTGACATGAGGCCCAGGCCACCAGGAGGGAGGTGACCGCTGGGGCCTGTGCACCCTTACCTGCTCCAGCAGCTGCCGCAGGCGGTGCAGCTGAGACTCCAGCTGTTTATTGTGATCTTCTAAAATCTGCATCCTCGCCTCCAGCCGACCTTTGTGCTGCCGAAGGAGTTTTGCTTCTGCTATAAGCTCTGAGTCCTCTGCGGTGTGATGGGGAGATACAATCGAGTCTGGAGGTGAACCGACAGGAAGCCCCCTTCTCAGGTGCTGCTCCTTCAGCTGCTCATATTCCACCTGCAGATTCCTAAAACAAAGAAGGTAAACATGGAATTGCTCTTGTGTACGCTGCCTTCTCTCCCAAAGTGTCTATAAGCTCCGATTTTAGCTTGGGCTGCTATTTCCTCTCAGGTGAAGGCGTGCATTAGCAGTAAAATGAGCAAGCAGGAAGAGAACTGGAGCTTTAGGCAGTGTTCTAACAGGCAACACTCCTGAAGCCCTCAACACCACTGGATTCGCAGCATACATTCCAGTGTGTTAGTGTCTAAACTCTGGACTCCACCATGGTATCTTGGACAATCATTCTGGAGAGAAGTAAGGGCCAGTGAGACCTTCACATGAAAGAAAGGGTGACACAGGTTGTTCCCCCAGGCCTAGCCCACCTCTGTTCTTCCTCCAGGTCTGCAATAATACGCTCCAGCTCTCCACGCTCTTCCCTTTCCACAGACTTCAGGATCTGAGCCGGACTCTGCAGCTGGCTCACCGGGGACTCGCCTCCAAGAGTCTGGCAATACTGCTGGATGAGGGCGTGCTCGTCCTCCCTGGAAGGACAGAGGAGATGGACACAGAAGCTCAGGTCTGGATGGCAAGGTCTCTAGACATCCAGGAAGTAGTGGGGAATGATGCTCGGTTGGTGGCTGGGCCAGTTTGTCTTAGAGCTCAATGTCTCCATGATGTCTCTTTTTTCCTTTGGTACTGGGGATTGAACTCAGGACCTTGCGCTTGCAAGGCAGGCACCAAAACCACTGAGCTAAATCCCTGGCCCTCCATGATGTCTCTTTTAAGACTCTAGTAATATATTCATCTGACGTCTCACACTTCACACTTGTCTTACTCTAACAGTTATTTCTCACAAATCTCAGAAGAGAGATTTTATTCAGCACAGAGAATAGAATAAGGGACAATGGTCAACGTAAATAAAGCTAATAAGTTAATGTAAGTAAGGCTTAAACAGTTAATATAAAAGATACAGGTAAACTCACTCATTGAATATCAAGAGTACATTAAGAGATCATTAGGAAAGGGGGATTAAAAAAGGAATTAAGATGTATTATGTACAGGTACCAATTCCCTACAAAGAATGTAAACATTATGTACTATAGACATGTACTAATAAAAAATTACTCATAAAAAAAGATCAGCGAACAAAAATTAGTTGAATGCCTTGCCTTTAGCATTTGGTTGTAAGTAATCTTGAAATATTCTATAATCCATAGGATGTTATAATCTTTACAGTCTTTCAAAATAACTCCCACAAATGATAATTTTACACATTTACAAAGTAGCTACAGATGTTTTACTTGATATTATCACCTAAACTTTTAGGACCAATCATTCTGCATTAAAGTATAAACCACATTAATTTACTGGAGTTCTGTTTACTTAGTTACTTATCTAATGAACTTGACATAATCAAGAATGAGGTTGAATTAACGACTGATACAGCAGATACTGAATGCAGAGAAAACTGATGCATTTATGGGGAGCAAATGCCTTCCAGCAGGCCTGGAATCTCTTGCTTTACAAGGAAGATCCAGTGTGATCTTGTAAATGCATAATGCTTGATATCTGAGGAATGCTAGCTGAAGAATGCTTTAGCAGATTGTATGTGGACTGTTTCAATGGCTGTTGGTAAAAGAGTCTTGAAATTTATAGATTTATAAGACAGAGGTTCATGAAAACACCTGCTTGTTATGTATGTAGCTCTCAGAGGGTGAAAGGGAGCTATCCCGAGACTGAGTTTCCTGTGCAAGCTGATTGTCTCCCTTAGCAGCCTCGCCAGTGACCGTGGCCACAGCACCCCAAGGCAGCCAGGAAGTGTGTGCTGTGTGGCATGGCTGTCCCTGACCACGCTCTGCTTCACCTGTGCCTTGAAACAACCCATGCTCTTCAGCGGATTGGGAATGCCTGACGCCAGGCAATGGCTCTCATTCTTGTGAGTCTGATATGCAATTCCAGCCCTGTGTCATCACAGTTTACTCTGACAAAGAAAGTACTGAAATTACATCTATGCTTTAGCCATTTCTGAAAAAAAGGTGAGCACTGGGTTCACCTCAACAGACCAAGCAGCGGTTCAAAGGAGCTGCTGGGTGGTTTATTTTGCTACCCTCTTTTATTTGCCTTCCCCATTCTCTCCCCTTTCCTGTTTTCAGATTATCTGTCTTTTTGTCTGTCTGTCTAACTTTAGATTTATGTATGTATGCATATGTATGTATGTATATATACATATGTATATATAGCTGCAGATATGTACATTTACATGTGTGTATGTGGCATTTATTTATTTATTTATTTATTTTTATTTTTGGTACCGGGGATCAAACTCAGGACTTTGCGCTTGCAAGACAGGCGGCGGAACCATTGAGCTAAATCCCCGGCCCATGTGTATGTGTTTTTAAACAAAAGTCACACACATTGGTTACGACCACAATATAAGCACAGACACAACATAGACACAGATACATCTCCTAACCCTCTGACCTCTGTCAATGGATTTTAAAAGGAGGTTGGGTAGAATCCTTGCAACAGAGATAAAAACCACAAATAAGGCACATGGATGCCCATTCTAACAGATCTATCCAACCTGCAGCACACATAGTTTTTCTGCTCTCTTTTAAAAAGAAGTTATAATAAAAATATTTTAAAAGGACGTTTTGTTATTCGTATGCATTAATTATATTATACATTTTATATGAGGCTGAAGACAATTTCACTTTACTCATCAAACAGTGTGTGTGAGGGTTGGAGACAGGATGGGCCACAAGCCTGGAAGGGCTGATGTAGCTGATCGCATCATTCTCAGAGGCATCCTCCCTCCTGCTCCTTTTCCTGAAAAAACTGCTGCATCCCCGGGAGACAAACAGAGCCTCTACAAGAATCCTATGCTCGCTCTGAGGTTTAGAGGCTGAGAGGAGGCTGCATTTGGAAGCCGATCCAAAGTTCCTAGTTGCCCACGTAGAAAATGAAACAGCAATCTTGCAGGAAGATCCCAGGGAAGAAGGTACTTTGCTGTTAGGAAGTACATGGCCAGCACTCTAGATCTAGCTATCATGGAGAGGCAGGAGCAGGCCAGGAGACTAACAGATACACACCACTGGGACAGCAGTTAGCTCCAAAGGATCACAGTATTGCCTAGAGGCGCGTCCCTCACTTTGTGTGGAGAGAGAGGCAATAAGCAAAGATAAAATGTACAGGATTAACACAGGGATAGGACAAATAGACAAGGCATAACCATCGAGTGGATGGAATATAAAGTAACTGCACAATAAGAGTAGAACATTTTGCAAATATTTCTCAGGCTGAAAAAGACCTGAGCATCAAAATGAAAAAGATGGTAGTATCCAAAAAAATTCGTAAATATCCCAGGAAAATTTCTGTATCTCAAGGATCAACCATACAATCAATCAGCCAGAGATCAAAACAAAACAGTAAATGATTTGAAAAGGAAGAAAAAGTTTTAGCTTCGTATAATCCACAATATTAAATGGTCAAAGATGATGGGGCATGTCTTGAGTAGTAACCCAGTCACTCATATGACAGCCAAGTCATTTATTTGTACAGGAAAAACATTTTGTCTACATGGAAAAAGGAAGAAAGTATGAGTCAGGATGACACAAAATAGAACAGAAGTAGATAGTACTGTCAGGTGTTGAAATAAATGTTAAGTAAGCTGATTCTTACGTGAGTGAAAAAAAGTTATAATACCTATAAATAGTATACTTAAAAGAAAAAGATAAAAAATTGAGTAGAAGTTTAAGAAAAAGGAATATAAAGACTTCAAGTATTAAAAAAAAAAAACTTGGATCCCATAAAGTACCTGGCTGATCTCACAGCTGTGATTTGACCAGGGATTTGGGCACAGAGCTTAAACACCTTTAGATCATTCATACCCTAAGAGCATTTATGCTAACACTAGATCGCAGGGATTCAATGTAGTGCTCAATATTATGTAACATAAACTAAAGGTTTGTTTTAAAGATTTGGGTATTACGAAACCAGTTCAAATTCATTTAAGAAACATTTTGTCGTCAACATTTACAGAGATTTCTTTTGAGAAGTTCATGAGGTTTATAATATCATTATAATTATCATTGCAATGAACATTACATTCTTTTATTAAGGTGTCTGGAAGAAAACTATAGCAATTCTTATAAAAAAAGAGCTTAAAGATAATTTATATACTATATGTTAAGTCTTAAGTGTTTTTCACAGATGATTAGATCTAAAAGTTAAATATAAAAATAGATACATTCTAGTTCTAAATTATATATAGTAAAGACCAAGAACACATTCTTTAATTGTAATAGTACATGATGTACCAGATTAGGGTCATTAAACATCAATAGTGTGCCTTGTGCTAAAATAGAAAATGTTTCAAAAGTGTAGGTCTGTACCAAGAAAGACAATTAGATGGAGTATAATTGTACTATTATTTGTCACACATAGTAAATATAATCTAGATTACAAAATTAGTACCCATCAGATGAGAAAAGAACTGTGATTCATCCAAGGACCTTTTGAAAGTAGGCGAGACATAAATAAAAATACAAGCTTCCTTCCTTTTAAGGACTGCTCTATTCCAGGTTTCAGAGCCACAATCAACAATGTTAGCACAAACCATACCCAGACTTCCCCTGTGATGCGTCCACATAAGACAGTGTCTCCAGGGACACAAGACAGATGGAGTGAGACATTGTGAAGACAATGGCCTAAGGCACAGTCACCCTTCAATTCTGGCTTGAGACTCCCCAAGACCCCCTGGAGTCCTACCCCTTTCTCAGATGTAGCTGCTCAATTCTCCCTTCAAAGATTCTTTGTATTCTTAAAATCAATGCCCTCTTACACTGTCCAGAGTCAGACTTTCACAGAATTAGGAAGTACTGGGAATTGGGTATACATATGTGGGGTAAAAAGCTGGGAGGCCAGTTCCTATTTTAGGCTAGGGAATTAGCCACCCATGACACATGGAGGTACAAAAGATAATTAAAGAGTTCAAGGAAGAGGAAAGCTATGGGGGTGGGTGAGACATGGCCCAAGATGAGGGAACCAGAAAGATTCAGTCTGCAGGAGGGATAGCCACTGTGTGAGACACAAATGACTCAAAGGGCTTTGGATAACTCAAATGTAAAATTCAAATTGGAATCTCAGCTCTATTACCTAATAGCAGAAGACTTTTTTTCTTTTCAAAAGGCTGAGATCACTCACAGCCAAATTTAAGAGATGGATCATACAGGTTGTTGAACTGTAGAATCTTCTGCATTGAAAATCTAGTTAGTTCTCAAATGTGAAACAGGAAATGAAGAGAGAATGGGCAGGATCAAGGAAAGGACAGTGACAACCTTCTGGTAGACTGGATGGATCTACAGTGGCTCTGGATCTCCCTCAGCATCACACGTGGGAAACCCTCCCTTCTCCCCCTGGTAGCACAGGCGACTCAGTGGCGTGGCCAGGAGTGCCTACGCCTGGAGTCAGGCTGCTGGGGGCTGACCCGGCTACACTACTTCCTGACTCTGAGACCCAGGGCAAGCTCCTTTACTTCCTAGGGCCGCCATTCACTCCTCTGTGCAATGATGCTAACAATGGGGACAAGAGTTTCACCTCCCAGGGGTTCTACAACGACTCCCTCAGGATGAGCGAAGTGCACAGAAGAATGATGGCCCGTGGCTCGCTCCATACCACAGAGGAGCCAGTAGCTATTTTGGCACCCTCACCATTATTCCTCAAAAGAAACCTAACAATATCCTTCATGGACCAGCTTGAAGTAAAAAAAAAAAACCAAAAATCCCCTCAAGAGATGCCTAGGAGTGAAGTGAAGAACTCAAGAAAGAGAAAAGTTCTAGAGTGCTGTGGAATTTACTAACATACCATTTTTTGCTTAAGGTATTTTGATTTGGTTTTCAATCTTTTCCAGACCACACCCCTCTGCCCGTCCCGCCAAATGTGGGTTTTGAAGGCTCTAGACTTGGCACTCCTGTAATTATGCTGGTCTTCTCTAAGGAACTCAGGTTGCCAAAGGGCACCATAAACTGTCCTGTCCTGACACATTAACTAACCCAGCCCAGTACTTGCTGAAGGAATGAATACATTTCGAATGAGAATTGTGGTCTTACTTTTCTAGTGATAGACATTCTCTGAATGGAAAGAGTTAGAAACTCAAGGGTAAACATATCTACCAAATGGGCAGACTTCTCTATGATGGGTTAAATGTGTCATGTGCTCAGGGCTTAGCTCTGTATTTCACAGACTTCGGTAACCTTCCTACCACCTCCTAAATGCTGCCCCATCCACTATGGAATGTTTTTAATTGACCTCAAATTGGGACACTCTAATTTTTTACTTCTTTCATTCTAACCATTATCTATAAACTCATGGATATGATCTGCCTATGTATTTTAACTGAACATATAACTCTTTTATGTTTAAAATTACCTTTTATCTCATATGTCACTACTTTGGGTAAAACGTGCCTTAGGTAATACCAAGACATACTTTTCAGCATATAGTTTAAAATCTGTCTTACCATTAATTTTCTGTGTTTCTTAAGGGAATCAACTACCCATCTGTATCTTACTGGGGAAGGTGGGAATGGGCTGTCTGAGACAGAGGGAAGAGGTCAGGGCTACTTCTCCACTACTCCAGGAAGCTGGAGAGGTGACAGGACACATCAGGGGAAAGAGCCCAATGCGCAGGAGGCACAAGAGCACAGTGAAAGACAAAGCAGGGGACACTAATGGAAAATATGTGGTACAGAGAGTTTGGGGATGAGCAGAAAAATGGCCATTGGCTTCTGGATGAGAGTTCTCTATCTTCAATGACCTAAGCAACACATTTCCCCTTTTGTAAGCTAAAAAATAGTTCCCTTCCACAGAAAAAGGATAACAGATTGCTGCATGAGGTAACCGTCACTGAGTCAGAAACTGTGACGAGAAAATATTGAAAACCTATTGTGGTATCCCGGTATTACCAGAAATACTCTCCTACTCAAGGGAATAATACTGGTTAAAACGGACATGATTAAGTAAATAGACATTACAAGTTAAGGGAGAAGGGTGACCACTCCATATCAAATCAGTGGATTTCAGATCTAGGGTGCAGCTTCAATGATGCAGGCTCATTATTAGCTTTCTCCCCTAAATGGTAGAATCACTGCAGATTTATAGGAAACAAACCCCAGGATGCCCAGTAATTCGAGGTGTGAAAGCAAAGAACCTCCCTGCTGGCTTTCACAGAGTGAGACTGAACACATTTACTGAGAAAATATTAATGGACCAGCAACTGGAAAACAATTTCTCTTTCATGGCTCACACAGTCTTACACTACTATTTTAGTTTAGTCATATGTATAAGAGAGAATTGTTTCCCTGCCTTTTTTAGCACCTTGAGGTAACCTGCACTCTTCCATTCTCAATGCTAACGGTAAATCTATATCTGATCTCTACTTCCACACTCACCTCTCCTTCTCTGACTCTAACTCTTCACCTTCCCCTTTAGAAGGACCTTGTAGGATCACAGTGGGCCACCTGGGTAACTCGGGGTGCTTGCTTCCTTTCCACAGCCTTAACTCAATCACATCGGTGAATCCCCTTCTGCCATATGAAGTAATATACCCACAGGTTCCCAGAATTAGGATGGGGACATTAGAGAACAATACTGTGCCTTCACACATGACCTCACCATGCTCTTCTCCTGTTGGAGCACTTACCTGTCTCCCCTCCATCCTGCAAAACTTGTGAAGAGAATACCTACATCTGTCAATGGACTGCCACTAGGTGCATGGCAGTGGCTGGCTAATATGTGTACAAGAACAGGTTCTCCACAAGAAAAAAACAGGGGTCTTGACAAGTAGAGTCCCAAGTTCTGGGGTTTAAATATTTTCTTCACGGCCAAGTTCAAGTTATGGATGTCACTGAGTATGGAATTAGGAAAAAGCACACAGGTACACGCCATCTGATGGGCATAATAATCAACCCTGAGGCCACAGATAATAGTAAAATGAAGTAAAATAATGAGAGCATGATGGGTTTAGAGTGCTTTGTTTTTATTTTAATCTATTTTATTTAATCATATCTGTATATACATATATGTAAATTGGTTTTTAATAAGGGCTCTATGAAACTTAGAATCTTCCTGAAAATGTAATAATCAGCTCTCTCATAATTGGGTCCAGTGTACCACTGCACTGTAGGTATATAATAAATATTTGTTGGATGGATAAATGTGTTAATATATCTAATGACAGTCTAAGAAGATATATTCAGCTGAAAACCATCTGATTATCTTTTCTGAAACATTAGTGCTAAATGTATAATTAGTGTTTATTTTATTTGAAGATAGAATATACTAAATTTGAGCACTATTTTTACTCTATTCAAACAGCAAGACAAAAACATTTTAAAGAGGTAAGATTTTGATCTTAATTATTTTTATTTAATTCTGTGAACATTTTTAACCTTGGTGAAAATGATTTTGATTTAGCAGATATTTAATGTATTTACTCCATGTGAAGTGCATACTAGTATGTTAAATAGAAAACAAACATTTCGAATACACTATTATCTTGATTTGGAAATTGTTTCATATTCATAGTACCTGAATTAATGAGATATAAATCATTATTATATCATTGTCAAGTATTAAGATGCTAATCTTTGAAATTTAAAATTGAAATAAAACTCTCCTCTGAGCTTTTATTTATAAGGTTCATGATAACTAGAACTTTTTTTTCCATATTTGAAGGGAGACATTCTATGTTATTGTGCTTCTGATATTTATACTTGGTTTTGTTTTCTCTGTAGTCTTTTTTTAGTGAAAAATACCTATGCACTATTTTCAAAAACTTTTCTGTCAGCCTAACAATTTCCCACCAGATCCAAACTACAGTGAATCTGTAAGTCACATAAACTTGACACTACTAAAATCTTTAAGACATTGCATAGAATTAATGTGAATTACAAGGCTAGGAAAGGTCCCAAAGAAAAGATGACACAAACCATGGAATAAGAAGAGGTAAAATATCTGCCAAGAAAATTCCACAACCACGTTGGATATACGCAAATGAGGAAATCAGAGGTAAAATATTTGTCTAGAAAGCTTCTTAAGAGGCATTCTAAAGTCACTGAGGCTTCCCTTAGTTCCTAACAAAATAAAATACTGGCAAGGGAGTCAACTTTTCACAGAAGGGTAAGAAGTATATGTTCAAGGGTGCATGGACTGAGGTTGCTCAATGCAGAAATGACACAGAAAAACATTAGCAAGCAGAAGGAAGAGTACTTTGCAGAAAAGGTTTATATCCTATGGAATCAGATTTGCAAATTTAACAAGAAACATAAATATTACATTATAAATAAAATGATCTGATTATTCTAAAGCAGATCAGTTGACCAATGGAGAATTTTTTTTTTCATTAACTCATAGCATGAAAGCATAAAATCCATGTAGACATTTTTGGAATCATATTTATTAATTTTGATTGGGATCAAAATTCAGGCCCAGAGTCACTGAAGATTATTTCCGACAGCCCTAATCCAGGAAGAAGCCTTCTCAGGCAGTGCTAATTCCACGATTTACTTACACACTTCCTGTAGTAGAGCTGCTATCGGTGAGGAAAGACCCGTTGGTCCGTTCCATCTGGGCCAGTCTGAAAAATGGAAAGAAGAGGCTATTGTCCCATGTTTTCCACATAGGACACTGTCAATTGGAAGCACATCCTCAGACACTTGTGAACCATCATATTGTGACAAAACAGACTAAGGCCCAAAGGTTCTAGCAAAATGGTTAGATGAAAACATCTAATATTGAGTCACCTTTTTGTCACCACTGCTACCTTAAGGCCCGTGGACCCCTATTTCTTACCACGCTGCACTGTTGACCAAGTCTCCTCAGTGGTCTCCCAGGCCCCCTGGCCAGACTTCTACACTGAAGCAAGGGTGGAATTCTCACACACCTCTGAGTGTGCTCCTCTCAGCTTAGAAACTCCCCACGGTGGCTTTTCTTTCCCTAAGGACATGCCTGAAGTCCTAAGCAACTGGGCCCTTCATTATCAGACCCTGGATTCTGTGCCATCTCGCTCGCTCAGTAAACAAGTCATGACCTTTCCCAGCTCAGTGCTTTTGAGTATGTTTCCCAACAGCCCAAGCCGGCCTTTCTCCAAAAATTCTACTTTGTCTCCACTCAGTTCATTTACTACTATTTTTAGGATTAAACCAGTATTTTCATCACTGGTTACTGGGACCACAGATGACGATTACTATTGTACTGAAAGTTTGTGTAGGCCATCAGGACCACTCAATGTTGTCTAGGAACACTAAAACGCCAATACCAAAGCAGTAGCATAAATTTAATTACAGAGTGCAATTTATATGTGCATCATCTCCTGAGAATACTTTAAACCCCTACTTTAATTCACCGAAACTGAGTTACATGATCTAAATCCTGCTTGTACAGTGTTTGGACTCTCAGGAGCTCAGTAATTACAGCCTATTGAGATTTCTTTTTCATAGATACATAGCAGGTGTTTGGCAAAGTGTAAATTGCAACATGAAAAGATGAGAGCTCAGATTCCAAATGTAACAGAATCCCAACTTCTGCAAAACAGCATTCCTCAAACCAGGGCATTTTCCTGGTATTGGATTAATTCAGAAAGGGATGTGTTCTGGGTGGCAATGCAGCACCGGGCTCCCATCCAAGCCCCTTACCGTGTGGCGTACTGTTCTATCCTTGAGTGGGTGTCATCGTGGAAGAGCTGAGGGGACTGCGAGGGGCTGTAAAGGAGAACACAAAGTGATAGTTTTATGCCCTAATACTGATAGGTGCTACTAGTGGGAATGTTAGTTTAGTTAAACACTTAATTTGCCATGCAAACAAACCACCGGTACTCGTACACAGGATGCAGGAGCAGTACTTCAGAACCAGAGTTTAGTCCTCACCCCCGTGCTAGGACACCTGATTAGAACACCCGTCTTGTGCATATGGGCTGTGAATACTCACTCATAGTGCTCGGGCCACATACTGATGAGGGTGATAGGACTGCAAAGAGGGGAGAGGGAAACAAAAGTCACAGAACAAACACTGTAGAGCAATTTCAGACAAAATCAGCGGACTGGGCAGATTTGCAGTTGTCTTCTACTCATATATGTGGTTGCCCTCACATCCACCATGGGAAAATCAAAAGTCATAGTTTATTCAAGAGAAGATGCTGTGCGCTCAAGTGTCTGTAGGAGGCTTTCCGGCCTCTTCACAGGTCCTATAGGATATTTGTTGCAGGATAGCAAGCACATGTTCAAACCATCTTATTGAGAACAAAATTCCAGAATGTTCTATAACCCACAATTACAAAGACAATATTCTTGAAGGGAGACGCAATTGAAGTTTTGTTTTTCCTAGAGAAGAAGTGTGATCAAAAAGATGAAGATAAATATGTGACAGTTGATTGTATATTGATGGCAGTGTTGAAGTAAAATCAGATTTTTCTCATTCTTCATCCAATTTTAAGCGTAAAAATTCAAACCCAGGTATACATGAAGAGATTCAACTTCACAGATACACTGAAAAGGAAAAAAAGCAACCTGCACATCTTCACCTACATCCTGGCCAAATGGCCACATCATCAACAAAACTGAAAGAAGCTTCTTTGAAGTAGGACCTTTTTTAAACAAGGTTTTATTCAGAAGTTCAATCTAGGAAACTAATGTATGAAAACAGGTTCTGCTGGAATCAGGGGCTTGAATCTAAAGTCAGATCAAGTCCACTCTCAGCCTAGACAGCACCAGACACTCACTGCCTAGGGATCCCCATGTCTCCTGGAAATACTTTCTTAGAAAACAACTGATCTTAATTAAAAGTGAGTTCAAACTCTTTCTTTCTTTCTTTTTCTTTTTGAAGCATGGGGTGGGAGAGTGATGAATGTAAATTTAAAAGTACAAAGATGGTTGTCTATTCAATTAAATAAAGTTGCAAAAGCTAATGTTGATTGAAGCAAAATTATCTACTTCCTTGATTCTCCTGTTTCTATTATATGTATATACTTAAGAAAAAAGTTCATGATCTCATTATCTCCTACTGTGAAGCCGATGTCTGCATGGCAAAGACTTTGAGACAGAAGGTTATCTTATTGAGATGAAAAATTTAAGACTCTTCAGGCCTACTCTCAAAAATAGGTATTTATCTAACTTTGTGCTTGTCGGAATGCAGAATTTATTCTCTAAGAAGACTTAATTATGTATATGTAAAATAGATACAAGAACAACATAGCATTCCACATTCTTCTGACATTAACTCTGAAACAGGGGTGTTAAATGTCAAGCGACTGATTTGCTATACATTTTCTAAAAACAGTAGCTGTTTAAGAGATTATTTCTGAAACTCAAGCGCACCACAACATTTGACATGAGTTTTAAACAAAAGAAGAATGTGCATTTTTGATCTTAACAGACCCTGGAAAAGCTCTGTGACACTGCTTGACTGGTTCTTGTGAAGTTACTTCAGATAGCACAAAAGGGATCCCTGAACTAAGATAAGAACGGCAGGGGTAGAAAGGCACACTGAAGAGTTTCTCGGGAGTGGTTTTTCTTTTCTTTTCAGTGGAAAATGTATAAGAAAAAATAGAGATAAGAAGTCAAACTTTAAACTCCACTGACTTCAAAGCATTTTGATTTGAAGAAAAAAATTTTAAGTGCTAAGGTTTTACTTTTATTTTCAGAGGAAAAAAAACCCAACTAAGTACTGCTTGGTTGGACCTATGGCTACAGACAGTTCAAAAATAAAACCAGGGCTGAAGATGTAGTGCAGTGGTAGAGCTCTTGCCTGGCATGCCTGAAGCCCTGGGTTCTACTCCCAATACCACAAAATAACAACAACAACAACAATAATAATTATTATTATCATAAGAACAATCAGTGCTACCCCATACTTAATCCTACAGCCTCTTCTTGTTTTTCAGGGTGGTGCCTGAGCAGGGTGTCTTGGTTAATCACACGCTAATACAGAAGGAACCAAACTCTACCAAACATATTTAAAGTATATTTGAAGTTTAAAAAGTCTTGAACATACTTTGAAGAACTCTGTTGGTGCTTCCAGGTCCCAGAAATCTGTTCCTTATGCTTCTGGTTTTCTGTCTTCTTCAATCCATTTGTTCCAAAGCAGGTAGATATTTGTATCTCAGCTCTTTTTCCATTTTAAACTCACATTGGCTCCCGGTGCTGAGGATAAACTCTGAACACTTCGGCATGGCCCACAGGGCCCTTTACCATCTAGCTCCTGTTTCTCTTTCCACTCTTGTTTTTGCCACTGTTTCCAGCTTACCACTCTAGTTGCCTAAATTTTAAGCCTTCAAGTATCTGAAAATGCTTCCTTTGCACTACCCCTCTCCTCCTAGGAACACTGCAAAAATTCAACACAAGGTCCTCTTCATCTTTTGGGTCTCAGCTCAGCTGTCTTTCTCCTTGTCTTCTGCCATCATAGTTTTACCTACCCTGGGCTGGTTCTTGCTATAGGAAGAGCTCTAAAACATCTTTAAACTCATCCAGTCCACCTTAGCTGGTGTCTATTTTACTTTTCTAATCTTTAGAGAAACCAAACAGTATTTTTACCCAATAATAACCTCTTACAACTCTCAAATTACTTTTGCTACTATTTTAGCTTATTTCTTAGGTATATTTCAACAATGCACTCTTTAATAAAGCTCTACTGCTTTATTTCGTTCTTTGAGAAATACTGTATAAAGAGTCATAAAATTAATTGAATAAGCCTTAGCATGGGTATGCTTACCCCTTCAGTCATCACTGTTTTTTTCCTATAAATCCCCTTCACACACACCCGTATAATTAATGGTCAGAAGACAAAACATGACATTTTGAGAGGGTGAAAGAGAAACAAAAGAAATTTCTAATCAGCTCCATAAATAACTTCAACACCTTCACTACTTCACTGGTTTTTCTCCAATGTTCTCTTCTCACAAATAGAGGGATAAAGGAAATCAAACTTTTTACTGCCCACTCCTATAAATTATTATACCAGAAGATTAAGTGGCCCTGTACTAGAAAGGGCTCAGCAAAAAAAATGAACTGTACCAAATCCAGAGAGCTCTGTATAGGATATTTAGTCTTTTGAGACAGAGTCTTCCTATATAAAGTTCAGGCTGGCCTTGAACTCACACTATGTACTCCAGGATGGACTTGAACTTGTGGTGATCCTCCTGCCTCAGCCTCCTGAGTGCTAGGATTACAGGGGTGCACGCTACTCCTGGCTCTGTCTAGGATTTTAAAAAGAAGAGAATCTGTCCAATAAGTCCAATAGCACATAACTCATTTTCAATAAGTACCTTGTGGCATCTGATTTAATCTTACACTCTTTGATTCTTTTCACTTGTTTCCTCTCTCAATGAAAATGGTAATAAATTTATGCTAAATGAGGTGAGGACTCTACAGTGTTACATTCCAAAATCAAACCATAACATTATTTGCCATGCTTTTCTGTTAATGTGTACTTTCAAAGAATCACTCAAAATAGGATGATTGATGTTGATTTTTTTTTTTTTGGTACTAGGGATGGAACTCAGGACCTTGTGCTTGAGAGGCAGGCAGCGGAACCACTGAGCTAAATCCCTGGCCCTGTTGATGATTATTTTGACCTTGAAAGGCAAATTATTAAAAATATTTTAAAAGGATATAAAAGATCTATTTTCACACTTTGTGTGAAGGATACAGGTATTTGGGACACAAAATGCCAATGACTTATGAAAAAAAGTGTAAGGCACAATGCTTAGCTCAAACCTACGCAATGATCCCATAAATTAAAGCACTATGTGATAATTCTATACTTCAGGCAGCCACTCCAAAGGTTAACTGGGTCTGATACAAACAGAAGCAAAACTTCATCATAAGGTATTCAGCACTATAAACTGCATTTTAGACACTAAAGTAAGAATTACTAATATACGATCTTTCAAAGAAAAAGATGAAAATATAGCCACAAAACAAAGACCCCAAATATACCTTTCCTGTATGTATTTGAATAGCTCTCCTTAAAATGAAATCAATTTCACAAAATTTGTTCTAATGTGGATTGTGGAAAAAACAATGAGGAAAGCATATATCTTAGTTGGACACAGTTTGATGTTAAGCAGAGTTATCAGAAAGGAGTTCTGTCTTATATACGTGCATGTGTTATACGCAGGCCTATTTATATAAAAGAGAGAGACATGCTAGTTTAGCAAATTTCCTACAGGACTAAAGGTCTACAGGACTATATATGGGAAGACATCAGATCATCTATTCTATTTTGGCATCTTTAAGACACTGACTTTCAGAACACATTGGATTCTTACTACCTCTGAGTTTCTCTCACATACAAAGCAAAATGAACTATGGATTTTGAAGGTTAAATAAAAGTTGTGCTTCACAAAAATTGCACTTGACACACCTTTTATGGTTCTTGCAACAATTTTCTCTGTTTGTGACGTAGAGAACATTATGTTGAGCACTTGCAGGCTCTGCGCTATAATCACTTGGAAAGGGACTTTCTCTCCCAGAGCAGCACTGCTCTCTGGGCCGACCTCTTCTGGAGATGACTAGTGATAAAAAATCACTTTCCCAGCCACAAGCCCAGAAGAAAATCCTTGCCAGGCACATTGTGCTGATACTCTAAAAAACGATTCAAAATTTTAAATCATACCTATTTTGATCATGACAAATAATTCTTTAGTAACTTAAAATTACTTCCCTGCATTTCTTCTGGCTTATTTAAAACCTTTTCTTTGTTCCCTTTTCATCTCAGGCTACACATTTTTATCTGACTTACTTTATAATTCCATGGTAATTTTTCTATCTTGAAACTTTGATTTATGCTTGTCAGCTGAAAATACAATGGCACCTCAGTGCACAAACTTAATTCCTTCCACAGTTCTGGTCGCAAACTGAATTGGATGAGAACCAAATCAAATTCAATGGTTAGGTTCAATGTTGATCTTACGGTGAAATTTGCTTCCATTCTCATCCAATTCGGTTTGTGACCAGAATCATGGAGAGAATTGAGTTCATGAACCGATGTACTGCTTGTATATGCTTTTAAGTGATTATGTCCATTTCCTACAATATATAAAGGTATTTCATTTTTCTGCCGCCATCTTTAAGATAGCTAAGAAATATAATGTAAGATTTTGATATCTTAGCATAGATACATACTTGAAGCAAGAGATTTAAGTGTTATTGGTAAATTTGTATTAAAAAGATGTAAAATGTACTACAAGAAATAGTAAAACAACCTCCAAAAGGAGAAACAGAAAAAAATAAAAGAATGAACAAAAAAATTTTAAAACTTTCCTTTTTTTTTGCAGTGCTGGGTTTGCCTAGAGCCCTAGGCATTCTACTAAGTTACATTCCCAGTTTTGATTAAGTATTTTAAAAGGAGAAGAGATGATCAAAAAAAGAGGTGACCACATGTCTGTAATCCCAGTATTCTGGGAGGCTGAGGCAGGAGGACTGCAAGTTTGGGTCCCACATTGGTAATTTAGGGAGACTATGTTTCTCTCTCTCTCTATATATATATATATACACACACACACATACACACACACACACACACACACAAAAGAGAGGAAAGGCTGGGGAAGTAGCTCAGTGCAAAGGCACTAGGTTCAATCTCTAATATTGGAAATAAGAATAGAAAAGAAACAAGAAAAGAGGAGAGAAAAGAGATAAAGGAAAAAGAACAGGGACAACCAACCTGTTCAGAAACAACAGACTATCAGTGTAGAAACACATTCCCAATTAAACCTGCACCAGTCAAAAGTCAATAATAAAATTTCATAATTCTGAGGATTGATTCTAACTTTATCTCTCTTTTTTTTTTTTGGTACCAGGGATCAAACTCGGGACCTTGCACTTGTGAGGCAGGCAGCAGAACCACTGAGCTAAATCCCTGGCCCGTAACTTCATCTCTTTTGAAATGAAACATTTTAAGAAGATACAAATCCTTCCAGCATTAAATAATATCTCTTGATCTCTTGTGTCATTAACATTAGAAAAGATAACAACAAAGCAAATATTCATCAATGATTTTAGATTAAAATCAAACTTACGTCTCTAAGTTGTCACCTTCGAGAACTGTCTGGACAGGCAGGTAGCCAAGCCGAGGGTGTTTGGCAAAGTATTTCTTTGATCTAAATTTGTTCTTCAGCACCTTTGTGAAGTCTCTCACATCTTCCCCAGATGTTGTCTGTAAGGTTAAAGAAAAAATTGCACTTCTCATTAAGACTGAGGGAGATAACCATCCACAATAAAATCAGAGCAGATGTAAACTGACACCATTAAACGGCAACGATTCTGGTAGCTTTATGCATTTTTGGAATAATACCCAATATTCTTGAAAACACATTACAAATTGGAATTCATCATTAAACATATCCACTGATAAAGTTTTAAATTTTCTGTTGAAAATAAACCCTTTCTTCAATGTTTTAAACCTTGAGCCAAAAAGTAAAATTAGTTTTGGAAATATCACTCACTGGTTGATTCCTACCACTAAAACTACTTATTGTTAAAAATGTAGTAAAGAGGAAGTATTCTGAGTATTACATAGTTTTGACTATGTTGAATAAATTGAAGTTAGCACATGGCCATTTTGGCTCCCCCAGGAGAGAAAGTGCAGATGCACCCTGGAGCTCTAGATTAGAAAGAATCCTGTCTATTTCTTTATCCTTTCTACACTGCAGCCATACAATTGTCTTACTTGAGCCAAATTTTTAAAGGTGACATAAAACATTATTGTTTCCTTAAGTATTTTAAGATGACTGGCTTCAATACTCCTTTAGGGTAAGAGGGGCTGAAATTACCTAACCTTACCCTCTTATTCTATCCCATGAACTGTTCTCTAAGTTCCAATTTTCTACTCTCTCTCATCAATTCAGCATCAGTTTTTATTTGCTATGCAGTAACAACTTTAGTCCTTCTGGAGATATAGTTAAAATATTCATATTATTTGCATAGAATTGAAGTAAAACCTTGATTGTCTGCCTCCTACTTTTCTGGGGAACCTACCACTGAATAGACCTCACTCCCATCTCCTTATAATCAGAGAATATTTCTACAGCATTAACTGAGTCATAAATATTTGTTTATTCTGCTGCCAGCTCCCTGCTCCCACCCCATCTTTTCTGTCACTATAAACTTGTTCAGGCCTCATATGAACTTGTTTGCAAACTGAAACTTTAAAAAATATAATTATTTTTAAAAACAACTAAGTTGGGGTCAACCCTTACAGTTTTGCTGCTTTTTATCTAGTCTCTCTCTCTGCCTAAATATGTTTGCTTCTAATAAAAAATTGCAGGAACTTCTGAGTCTACTCTTAGGTTTGCAGGACAGAAAGGAGTCATGAATAATACCACACTATTTAGGGATAGTCTAAAATGCATTACTTTTTCACATTATTAAAACAAACGACAAACAAATAACAAATGCCTCCAGTAGGGACAGTCTCAGGCTATCATTAGAAACTGCCAGAAGATTCACACTGTTAAATCTTCTTCTGAATGACTGAAAATAAACTATAATGATTTGAAGTTCTATAGATAGAGATTATCCCAAATGCAAAGCAGATGTGCAAGATGGGAAGAAGTCATTAACAGATAGACCAAAAACTGTAAGGCAATCCTGTAGAGGAAAAGTTGCTATGAGAGAGAGATGGTGTTTTGTAGGTATTAAGACCTTACCAGGCAGAATAGGAGAAATAATCAGAATAAATTGAGAGTTATAAAAAAGAAACTTTCAGAGAAAGAATACTTGGGACCTAGCATCACTTGTAAGGATATTCACATCTTTTGCATTGGGTAGCACACTGCAGATAATCAAGTTTATAGATATCCTCCTCTGATTTACAAAGAAGAAAAGTGAAACAAGCTTTACATAACTGACATGCAAAATGAAGACACCTGTGTTAAGAAAAAGATTTTAGGAGCCAATTATTTCAGTATCTTTGTTCAGCACCTTCTTAGTAAAGAGGGAAGTACTCAGTGAAGAAGTGCACTCACGCTTTTACTTGGGTCACCTCCACACTTGCAATATATAGGTCTGGATCTCTTAGGGCAGTGGTTGTCAAGTGAGACCTGGGTCTCCATCTTGCAGCCCAAGGTTGCTTGAGTGGGAGAAAAGGCCAGATGGGCAGGGCCTCAAATTCTGTCTCCCCAGCTGCCTCAGTGTACACTGCATAATTCAGTGGTCGTGAGTATATTCACAGCTGAACAACTAGCATCACTACCTAATTACAGAACATTTATTTTCATCACCCCAAAAAGAATCAATATGTGCATTACTACCCCCAACCCCTGGAAAGCATCAATGTGTTTTTTGTGTCTGAATCTGCCTATTCTGGACATTTCATCAAAATGAATTCATATAATATATAATTTTTTTATGATGGCTTCTTTCTATTTCATAATATTCTTCTAGCTCATCACATTTGGGTTCCTACAAGGAATCTTGCTTAGAGAAAGAAAAAGCCCAAGTCTAATTCCATATCATACATTACTTAGTTAAATATATTCAAAACAGAAGATTAGACCAAAATCAATCCAACACAAAACAGAACAAAAAAATCCCCTCTCCACACTACTCCTCATCACAAAAACACACACCTGCTCATCTTCCCAAAGTTTTATATCAAAGACTGAAATTAAATTAAGTTTGCAATCACGGTTATATATTTTTTTAAAAAGTTAGTGCAAATTCACAGAGAAACAGAACATTTTTTCAGAATGATTTTTATATTGAGGAAAAAAAATCTACCAGTCAAAGTTGCAATCTAAAGGCATTAAATAATGCTATGAGCTTCATGCAATATTAAAAGAAAATGTGAGAAGTAATTCATCCCACAAAGTAGGGATTATATTTGGGGTAGCAAAATATATATCTTTGGGATAGAGCCAAGAAAATGAATTAAGCCCACATTTGCACCAAAAATGTTAAAATATTTATACATACTTGGTCAAATTTGCTATTTAATGACAGTATCTAATATTTCTCTATTTTACAGTGTTAATGCAATGGTTTGGTTAAACAAAAATGGAAATAGAGGACCACTTACCTAATATAATGAGTATAATGAATTCAACTCTATTTTCACATTAGATTTAATATTTTGTTTATTTTTCAAAAGCAAACAAGTATTGTTATTATACTAGGAAGATGGAATTCAAGGAACACTTATCAATGAACAAATTATTCAATACTTTAAGTGAAAAATGGAATTCTTGAAAAAATTAAGTTTTTGTTTACTGCTGTACATAAAAGAAGAGAGAAGGAAACAGAAGATTTTGCAGGTCCCACTCAGTGAGACGATGGTAACATTAGTACAGATCCTTCAGCATTATAAATTGTTTTCTTTTAATCTCATTTAACCATCATGGCCTTTAAGAAGATTATCATTGGGTGTCTGGCCTGCAGAGAAACAATAAGCTTTCCAAGAACTCTAACCCTGTCAGTATGGGAAAGTTGGTCTGGCAAACCTAGGCCTTTTCATCATATCAGGACTATGCAGAAAAACAAAACAATTTTTTAAGTTTTGTAGGAGAAAGAATCCATGGCTCCTAAGTATAATAACTATTACCACACTTTGCATTCATCATTCACTTTAAATAAAGTACTGCTAAGATGTTATGTGGCTGTTTATGAAGAAACACACTGAAATTTCATTTTATAGATTTAAACTGCATGTATAGAACATGTTCAGTGTAAATACAGTTAGAAAGAAAGTACATATAAAGGAATAAAAGTAAAAGAGAGCTACGGGATCACTCAGAGATAACCATTCTTAAAATTTAGTTATTGGACTGATGTTTACCTTTTAAAAACATATACACAACAAATATATCCTTCATGAGTGACTGTAAGGTGATACCATCATCTAGGTCAGGCTATGGAACTTTGCTGAATATTCTAGAAACTCCTTCCACTCTCAAGTCCCTTCCCCTCTCCATAAAAAGCATAATCCTCTTTTAGTAACTTACTTATATTTAAAAATAATTTATCATTCCAACTTCTATTCCTAAATATTATGGTTTAATCTTGCTCATTTAGAAATATCTAGGGGCTGGGGATTTAGCTCAGTGGTTCCGCCGCCTGCCTTGCAGGTGCAAGGTCCCGAGTTTGATCCCTGGTACCAAAGAAATAAAAACAAAAACAATAAATATCAATATGAACTCGATTTTATCATATTTGTGGGTTTCAATCTGTCACAATTATTAAGATTCAAATTGCTGCATCTTTGACTGGCAGAAGCTTCTTTCGGTTGGCTCTTTTTATCGAGGGACTAGTAGTAGTTTTTAAGAACTTACTTGCTAGCTAATATTACAAGATATTCTAAATTCACCTTCTATCCTGTCTAGGCTCTTTCAGTAGAAATATGTATTGAAAGGCATCATTCCCCATGAGGTTACATTGAAGCATGTGATTCACATTCCCAATGGTGGGGCTTTGCTTTCCTTCTCCATTACATCTTCACCTCCTCTCTTCCATAACTAGAACCTCCATTCTCAGGGACACAGGGAGATAACATTCATTTGGGTTTACCCATATGATACATACAACAGTCTCAGAATACTAATATTATATCAGCGTGACTATTTGAAAACATTAAAATATACATTACTTTTCCATTCTCCTCCCAGTGGCAAAGTAGTTACATTATGTTCTCAGATGATAAGCCCTTACACACTATACTTTCTCCCTTGTAGCCTCATTTAGTCTGAGCTCTATAGGTAACAAGAGAATGTTCTCCATCAGTTGCCATGTTGTCTCTCTAGTTATTTTGGACTCTAATAAACTTCCTCGGAAGTGCTTGCATGTTGAGGACAGTTTTTCCATGTTCACTGCTAGACACTGGAAGGTTGTTTTCTCTGGAAATAAAATTCTGGGCTCACCTATTTTTTCCCTTGAGTTTCTTAAATATGTTACTTCATTTTCTTTGGTATAAAAATATGATGATTAATTAATTTTCCTTTCCTACTAAGTCATGCCTTTTGTTTTTGTTTAAATAAGCAAAGAGTCTTTTCTTTTTCTTTGAAGTCCAGTAAATATACCAAGATGTCTTGGTGTTGGTCATTCTTGGTATTCTCAGGTAAGTGACATACTGTGATACATTCTTTCAGCATATAGCTGCTGCTTTTGTTCTTTTTTGGAGGAAAGTTTTCCTTGAAGTTTCATTTTTAGTATTTGTTCTATTCCCATGCTTAGGATTTCTTTGGGAATTTCCACTATCCATTGGCACTTTTTTGGCCTATCTCCAAGATTTTGTTCTCTCTGGAATTCTTTTAATTGCTTTCTTTTTGAGTTTTAAAGTTTTGCTCTTACACATTTTCTATTTCTTTCAAGATATTCATATGTTGTTTTTATGCATTCTTACCTTCCTTAGGATTATTCTAAATTTCTGAACTGATATTTTTTATTTCTAATTCATTTTGAGTTCTGTCACCTCTTCTCACAGATGCCCCAATTTTCAGGATTTTCCTTCATGAATACCTTTTTTTAAGGTTGCATATCTGCTTTTGAAATAAGAGGCCAAAGTTTCAACCTGTTCAATGAGCATATTACTGGCATGCATCATTTGTGCTGATTTTATTTTATTCCTTATCTCTTTTTCTTAAAATTCTTTTACATGAGATTTGAGCTTGACAGTTTTGTTATTCAATTCCTTTTTATTATGAAACTTATTTAGAAAGAAGTAAGCAAGACTCAGGCAAGTTTCCCAACTTCACAGAGATTCTTCTTTTGCTTCTGTGTGGTATTTAAAACAATAGGGTATGGCTCAGTCCGTTCAGGTTGTGAAAAAGGTGTACCACTGGCCGAGTAGCTTATAAGCAACAGAAATTTATCTTTCAGTTGTGAAGGCTGCAAAGTCCAAGATCAGGTTTGGTGTCTGGTGAGAGCTCGCTTCCCAGTTTACAAATGGGCATCTTATCACTCTGTTCTCAAATAATGGAAGGAACCAGAGAGCTCTTTGCAGTCTCTCATAAATGCGCTAACTTCCAATAATTTCCAAAGGCCTCATTTCCTAAAACCACATTTCTTTGAGAAGTAGGTTTTAGTATATGTCTTAATTTTTATTAAGCCATATTTGCACTACATAATGGTTACATCCATTGCAGGCAATTGGTACACACACTACACATCTCAATTCTTTTTCCCCCTTCCTTACACCCCATTTTTTTCCCCATTAAGTTTATTGGTACATTTTAGGTATAAAATACAGTTACATTCATCATTGGGATCTTGTACCATTACATGAGTATCTTGGTTCTTATTTATTTCCCCTTCCCCTGCCCTCCCTTCACCCCCTCCACCCTTCCCTATTTGCAAAGACTTTGTTTCCATTTTTTCCCTTTTCTCATACTTTTTCTTTTCCTTTTTTTCCTTTCCTCTACCCCTCCCACTTCCCCTGCTCCTTTAGACCTTTTCTTTCTGTTACACAATATCAGTTATACATTTTAAAAATTACAATATCAAGATCTAGGAGACATTACAACAGATTTTATAGAATTTAAAAGGATATAGAAAGCATATTTCAAAAATCTTTTTTGAAATAAATTTAACAACTTCTAAGAAGGACCTTGGAAGACAAATTAATGAAACTAACTCTGGAGGAAATATAAAATTTGAATAGCACCTATTAAAGAAAGTATATTCCTAGCTTGAAAACCTACCTATATGACAACAACAGTCTCATATACATTTTAACTGATAAATTATATCAAACATTTAAAGCAGGAATAAAAAGGAACACTTCTCCCTTCATTTTAGGAACTCAACATTGTGCTAATCCTAAAACTGGATAAAGATAATAGAAGAAAAAAGTATGAACCTAGATAGAAATTTGTTTAACAAAACAAACTATTAGAAGTCAGATCTGGCAGTATGTAGAAAGTGGTTTTGTTATAGGGATGGCAGTGTTGGTTCAGCATTGGAAGATCCACCCCCAAAAGTCATCATTTTAACAGAGGAAAGGAAAAAGCCATATGATCCTGTCACTAGTTGGAGAAAAAGTATTGGACTAAATTCTATAGCTGATCATGATAAAAGCTATCAGGAGACTAGAAGTAGAACAGAACCTTCTCAACAGATCAAAGACATGTACTCCATACTTCCAGTGAGAACTCCTTATATGAATGGAGAAGAAACAATGCTTTCTCCTTAAGGTGGGGAACAAGGGCACATATGCTTACTCTTTATCTGTCCATTAAACTTTGAAACCTAGTCCCCACCAAAATAGTCTGGCAATAAAATGACACAATTAGGATAGGATTGGCACAGCAGAAGCAAAATCTTTATATGTAGATGAAATGATCATCTACAGAGAAAATACTAAGAAATCTCTAGGAGCCCCTAGAACTTGTACTTGAATTTAGCAGGAATAGAAAACACAAGGTATATATAGAAATTCAGGTCTGTGTATACTTGCTATAAACGAAGAATTGGATATTGAAATTTAAAAGTTATGTAGGAGTACAAAGGACCTTGAAAAGTTAAAAAAAAACAAAACAAAAACCAGTGTTGGAAGACGTTTAGTACCTAATTTTAAGACTTCTTCTAAAGCTACAGTAATCGAGGCAGTGTTGGCCTTACAGCCCATTTTATTCTGCCAGCAAGCAACAGATTCATTTATATGGCTGTTCAGGGAACATAAGTTATAACAACACTTGAACTTCAGGGCTTACTATTTCCTTCCCCACCCTCAAACCTCAACATATCCTTTATAAGACCTTTTCTTTCCTTCACCTCTGTTGCCCTGAGCTGCTCAAACTTGGTTCCATTCCTAGTAGATTACATTCTGCATGAAAAAAGAAATTCCCCCTTCTACAAGGAAGCCCCGTGGGTCAGGTCTGAGACCCCACAAAGGGCCATAATATTCTGGAAATTTTACACCTTTGTATCTTGGGTTTCAGGGACAAGCCCTGCCCAGATTGGCCTCTACTCTGAAACCAGCCTTTCCTGCTTTCTGTTGAATATCTGCTGCCCTTTCAGGATCTCCAGTTCTCAGACAGCTTTGCTTCTTTCTCATTCCTTTCCTACAGGGAATGATAATCTTAAAATTTTTGCAACTGGTGAAGGCTTGTTGCCACCCAGTTTTATTTGGGGGCCACCTTGTCACCTCTTTTTGTTGGAAATGTTGTCTGTGGATTTTTAGTTCTGCCGCCTAGTTACCCTATCACTTTTTATGTAGCTACTTTAACAAACCGAGGAAAAATGTCAAAGGTAAAGTGTTGCTGAATTACAAAATCTGCTCTGGGCTACACCCATCCATGCAAGTTTCTCTCCAAACCCTACAGAAAATCTTGTGTACAGGAGGCTCAGAAAACTTTTCACTCTTCAAGTTCTATTTTACCACCACCACCAACAACAACAACAACAAAAAAGTAAAGGGTTTTTAAAATTTTTCTCCTCCAATTGTTCCTTAATTGAGAACAAATATAGATACTTCATATGGAGCATAATTTCAAGTTACTCTGTCTTTTCCTTGAGTTTGTACATCTACATAAAAATGCATGTGCATTGCTCTGGTTCTGTTCATGTATCAAATGGTATATGCTTAGCTTAAATGCTGGTACATATGCACTATTGAACTTCAATAAAAATTGATAAATGGCTTAACAGCTTTTCCTTCTTATTAGTGTGAATCACAAATAGCAGCAAGGCTAAATGTAGAAGAATCTAGAATTCAGAAATTCTAACCCTACAGTATTCATAATCAAGTAGGCCCTTTAGTAAATTGCTTTACAACTTCACTCAAAACCCTTGTACTAATTTTAAAGATCCACAGAGTGGCCTATATAAAGGGTTTATTTACAATAATGTCAATTTCAAGGCCAAAACAAAAAATTCCTAATCACTGAATGATTTAACCAGAATAACAAAAAGAACCACAAATAAACAAATAAAATCATATTCATTTTAAATCTTGCAATTATATTTTTTGGCACCTCATAACTGGAGATGACAAATAGAATACCTACTTCCTTAACAAATACTCCTGCCAGGAGGCTTTTAAACTACAAATATGAATACTTACAGATAAAAGGAAACAAGGAGGTATAAAGACATAAATCAAGATTATATAAAAAACAACACTGTTACTTAAGCACATGAATAATGAAACAGTACCACTTGTATCACGCACAAGTTCTAAAATATTGTTAGTGTCATTAGCAAGATTTACCTCTCAAACGTAGAAGTGGATCATTCCCAGTAGTATATACTTACAAGCTGTACATATTATTATTATAGGACTTATTTTATTTTAGTTTTAAATTTTTTTAGTACTGGGGATCAAACTCGGGTCCTTGCACTTGTGCAGCAGGCAGCAAAACCACTGAGCTAAATCCCCGGCCCTATAGGATTTATTTTAAAGACAGTCTCTATGGAGCTTTTTAATTGCAAAATAATCTCTGTTTTCATTTAAGTTTCATTGATTTCAACAAGTTGAAATTCAGACATATTTGAATTCCATAGATAGGATTAAATCAGTAAGAGAAGGTAAGTCTTTCAAGTACCAGTGGTAAATTATGAAGCTGAAAAATTAACAGTAGAATCCCCAAGGGGTCCAGATAGAGTAAGATATCAGTTATCCAAAGCAAAGTAGATTTTGTCCAAGCCTCACTTTAAAAGCATATGACACAATCTAAGTGCACTAGACATCCTGGGAAGGCAATGTAACATGGACAAGAGATGACAAACCAATTCAGGATGCTGACATCAGAGAAAAAGCAATGATGGTGCATTTTTAGCATATTGGCCAACATCCCAAATTACATCTGAAAAGCCAAGACTCCCAAAACAAACTCCACTAACTCAACAAGGAATGGATCAGCATTTTCCTGCAGTTGATTTTCACAGCCTTCTGATTGCACTCATGCTGGCAGGAGTGGAGTACACAAAACTACTTCTAGCTTTTTTGTCTTTGTTTTGTATTTATTTTTGCCAACAGCATTGAGTTCATAAAGAGAAGACATAATTTGGCATCCAACTTAAAAGTTAAAACCTCTTCTATTTTTTCAGTAGAAAACCACTATCCTACAGTTTTTTAAAACATGAAAAATACGAAATTTGGGGTTAATTCTCCATATATGAATCAAGTCCAAGAAGAATGTGTTTGAACCTGTTGTTTCAAACACAACTTGTGCTTGCTTAAAAACTGGGCTACCAATCTGTTTTAAGTGGTATTAATTTAATAAGTTGTTTTTCACAGAAGAATATTTTTCTGTCCACCAAAATTTCAACAAACAAACAAACAAACAAAAACCTATCAGTATAAAATAGTCTGTTCAAAGCCCATCAAATAAGCAGGAACATACAATGAATTCACACTGAAAGACTCAATGCTGGAAGTAGCTGATGTTGCTGACCACCCAATCAATAAACTTTTGTAAATATGTTGTCCTTTCACCTCTGAAACCATCTTTCCATCCTAAACCTTCGGATCCTGACACCTCCCTTTACTCCTTCCTATTTCCCATTTTCCCACATAGGCTGGGATGAGATGCATGCAGCCTCCTGCCATCTACCTTTCTTTGCCCATTGTTGTGGACTCTGTTCTTTTACCCGTTGCCCCAAGTCTTGCTCATAATCACTCTTTCAACCTTGCTCCACAAATGAATCCGAATGCTCCCACGATAATACTCATCTACCCTACAATCTCCATTACTGGCTGCACAATCTCTCCCTCACAAAAGCCACGTCAAAAGGAGGCTCACACTCCTCAGTATATCCTACCCCAAAATATGGCATTTGAGAAAGCAGGAGAAGCAGAAGGATCATTCTGTGAACTTCTTCTACCCTTTCCCCCTGATGCAGATCAGACCTTTCAAGAGTCCTCCCTACACCTGGAGAAAAAGAGAATCCGTTTATCTCTTACCATCCCCTGAAGTTCACGCCCTGAAAACTTGATCCCCAGTGCAACAACATTTAGTAGTGGGACATGTAAGAGGTGATTAGCTCAGGAGCTGCTCTCATGAATGAGTTAGTGCAGTAGCACCAGAGGGCTAGCTGTTGTAGGTGATGGGTCCTGATTGAGCGGATGAGTGTGGCCCTATTCTGAGTTTGACTTCCTCTGGCATATTATCCTGCCCTGTGACGCCCTCCTCCATGGAACAACACAGTACAAAGGCCCTTACCAGACGGAGCCTCTTGATCTTGGGAGTTCCCAGCCCCCAGAACCATGACACAAATAAATGTCTAAAATTCACAAATTAGTCTGTAGAATAAACAGAAATAGAGGAAGATATCCTTGAAGATGCAAGGACACAGAGCAGAATCTGAGCAAACATGCCTGTTAAGTTCCCCCCTTTTTCATTATCATCAGCTCCTGCCACGCAGGTCATTCTTATACCTTGTGACTCCTCTCACGATATCTAGCATAAAAGCACACAGGTTTGCCTTTTACTTGGCTCTTCATTTCCTTCTTTACCCAATTGTTTTGATACCCAGACCTGAAACACCTCTAAGGATGTCTTTAGACACGTGCATGGGTTTAGCACATGTCAAACACAGTCCCATCAATACTTTTCAATTTTGCACTTGCTTGACTTTCAACTAAATCTACCATCTTTAATTCTAAAGCTGCTGAGCAATGATGGAGTCACAAACTGCAAATCCTTGCCAATTAACCTCAGCTGCACTCTGTGGCAATGTAGTTATCTTTACTCATCTCTTGGTGACTCATGATTAACCCTAGTAGCAATTCCAAACATTGCCCATTCTGCTTCGCAGTTAACCCTATCCAATTCTCTCTCACACTTTCAGCAATTACATGAACTCTTACAAATGATATGTGAAATTCATCATTACCTCTCTATAATTTAAAGAAGGATTATCATTAGCATAGCCATTATGGAATATAGTCCAGAAGTTCTTTTAAAAATTAGAAATAGAACTACCAAATGATCTAGCAATCTGACTTTAGGGTACATAGCCAAGAAAACAAAATCACTGGCTCAAAGAGATATTAGTATCCCCGTGTTTATTGTGGCATAATTCACAGTGATGAAGATGTGGAATCAATCTAAGTACCCTACAACAGAGGAGTGGCTAAAGAAAATGTCACATTCCTATTCACTCAGACACACACATGCATATGAACACACACACACACAGAGAGAGAGAGAGAGAGAGAGAGAGAGAGAGAGAGACAGAATATCATTCGGGCTTTGGAAAGAATGAAATCCTGTCATTTGCAGTCACACTTGAACCTAGAGGACATAATACTAATTGAAATAACAAGATATACAAAGATCTCATTGCATGATCTCGTTTATATGTGACAGCTAAAAAAAAAGGCAAGTTCATAGTAGAAGAAAGAAGAGTGGTGATTACTGGGCTCTTAGTGTACAGGTTTAAAGATGAAAAAAATACTTAAATGTTCAGTTATAAGATGAATAAGTTCTGGAGAACTTAGGTACCACATGGTGGCTCTGGTTAATGATATATTATGTACTGGAAATTTGTGAAGATAATAGAGCTCAATAAAAGAGACTTTTATGCATCCTGACAACATATAAAAATGTTTCTAATTTGAATTAAATTTCAGATGTTTGCCACAAAGATGATTTTAAAGAAGATCCAACTAGGATAATTTCACTACAAAATTAAATAACCATAAACTCTTCTTCTAATAAGAATTTTAAGATATGATCATTTTAATTTAAAATGAAGTTGTTTTAAAAATAAATGAGAATGTCTGAATTTAAAGTAGTGCACAAGGAACAAGAAAAAAAGTCAACTACTATCTTGATCTACAATCTTCATTATTCTAAAAATATTACATAATCTTAATTTCTTCCCATAGATGATTTCTCTCTCCATTATATCTCTATAGCTCTAGTGCCTAGCAAAATGCCTATGCTGTAGTTTGAATGTGTCCCCTCAAAGTTCATGTGTTGGACGTTTAATCCCCAATGCAACAGTTTTGACAGACAGGACCTTTAAGTGTGATCAGATCATGACAGTTAGTTATCAACAGAGAAAGTTCCCGATAGAAAGATGGGTCTGACTCCCTTCCTTCTCTTGCGAGTGCAAGTTCTCTTGCCCTTTTGCCCTCTGCCATGGGATGATGCAACACAAAGTCCTCTGCTACCTGAAGGCCCCTCAGCCTTGGGGCCTCATCCTGGCCAGACTCAAAAACCACTAGCCACATACATATCTGTGCATCTGTACATTACAAACAACACTGACCATGACATTCTGTTTTAGCAGCAGATAACAGACAAGACAGTGTGGCTGGTAAATGCTCCCTAAAGGTCCATGCACCAAAAGCTTGATGCCCAGGGTAGTGTTATGAGAAGGGGGGTGTAACCTGTAGAAGCAGAGCCGGGAGGAGATCCTTAGATCACTTGGGGGAGGTGCCTTTGAAGGGGAGTGTGGGACCTGGCCCCTTCCTCCTTCACTTTGTTTTCTGACTCACAATGTAAGCAGTTTTGCTCTGCCATGTGTTCCCACCATGATGTACTGCCCTTGTGAGAGCTCAAAGCCCAGAAGAAGTTGCCAAGATTTCACCTACTGTATTAGTCAGCTCTTCATCATTGGCAAACAATATCCGACATCCACAATTTAAAGGAGGAGGTTATTTGGCTTAGTTAGAAAGGCTTCAGTCCATGTTTGGCTAGCTCTGAGGCAAGAACATTACGGTTGAAGAGTACGGTGGAACAAAGCTACTTACTTCATGGTGGCCCAGAAGAAGGGCAGAAGAACAGTACCAGAGAGGGTGGAGCCAGGGACCAGATAAATCCCAAGACCCTCCTGCAGGACCCACCAAACATACTCAGAAGTCCCTAGGCAGCTCCCAAGTCAGTCAAGATGAAAAATTTCTGGCTGTTCCCCAATGTCAAAATGACCCAAAAGGTAAATATTTTGAATGAATTCAGGACATCAAGGCATCCACAACAGTGCAAGTAAACATATCCATGAAGAGGAATTCTAGAGCTACTTTAGCACGTGCCAAGAATAACAGGACAAGTGTGCTCAAAGTGAGGGCAGTATTTTGTGGGGATTAATGACATCATGTTTTTTACTGTAATAATTTAAAAAAAAATTTTTAAACATTCACCATATTTTCTAATCACACCTTTAGAATACTTTATTATGAAAACCTTAAATACCTTCATGAATCATGTTAGCTGATTCACACACCAGTAGTCCTCCTACATTTGAACACAACCATTGTGGCAATTAATAAGTTGATTTGTTGGTGAAATATTTTTGGAACTCTAGAGTTCAAAGGGTTTAAAATAAGGTTCATAAACTGCAGAAAGTTTTTAACAATAGAGGCATTGAGCTAAGTTTGATAAAGGGCCTTGTAGAAGAAAGAGATCAAGTCAATGATGTGACTGGAGAATTTTCTTAACCAAAAAGAGAAACAGGTTACGAGAAATCCAAACAGCAAGATAAAGCAGTGCTTATTACCAGTATACTGAACAAATAAATTCATATCCGAGTTCATTTTCTAAGGCACACATTAAATGAGTTTAGGGGATATTGGTAAAAGATGGATGAACCATAAATACAACTTAGATGAAAGAAGAGGGCAAAAATTTCAACAAATGTTTGTTTAAAAATTTTTGGAAAGTAGTTACTTGTTATTTGTGATGATTTAATATAAGAGCATGCCTTTCAAAGACTTAGTTTATATATATTCTAGTTATTTTATTAAAAATTGTGGGTCACGGGCTAGGAGGATAGCTCAGGGTAGAGTTTTGCACATACAGATATGTAAGGCTCTGGGTTCAATTCCAAGCTCAAAATAAAAAAATTTAGGGTCAAATGTAGAAAATAATGTGTAGGCTGCTGCTAAGATCACTACTCAGTCTCAGGAAAGGGCACAGGACCCCCCAAAGCATGTCTTGGAAAAGAAACCCATTCCCAGGCATTGCAGAGTGCGCTGTAATCTCAGAAATGATAAGGAAGATTTGGCGGGGGCTATACAGCAAGAAGAGTCTGGGGGCAACTTACAGGTGTCACTTATAATTGGTAGTTGGAGAGTACAATTCTTGGGTGCAGCAGTGATTGTCAGGCATGCTCCCACTGGCCAAGGGAGTTGGAGATACATTGTTTTCAACTTGTTTGGGTGTGTCATAAAAACCATTAGGAATTATTGTCATTTAAGAACAAGGAAAATAATAATTTTATTACCACAATATATTTACTTTACGATTTTCCTACTCTGAAATTTGCTCTTTATAATCAGCTTCTTAAATCTCTGGCTATTATCATATAAATATTAATATTGTATTTTTTCCCAATCCAAATTCCTTATTAAGATCTGGGGAGCTCTGTACAACCTGATATCGATCTCTCTCTTTAATCCTATGTCCTCACATAATCCCTTTGGTAAAGAGAAATTCACTCTTTGTGAAGTTCTTTCCGGAAGGACTTCGTGGAAGTGGGACCTGTGCAGTGGAACGGAGCCCCATTCCCAGAAGACTCTGAGGATGGCTTTATGATCTATTGCTGCCATCTTGAAATTTTAATAATTTTTAACTGGGGGGACTCATACTCTCATTTTGCAGTTCAAATTGTGTCCCAGAGCTTCCAACTGTACCCCTCTTGTGGAAGAGATTCCCCTTTCTTTCTGTTCTTCCATCACACCACCCACTTTCCCAATTTTCCCACCTCTAAACCACTGTGGGTCCTGTTTCTTTTCTGAACTGGCCTCCCGCTCCTCTTTAGGCAGTGGGTAATTGTCTCAACTTTCACTTTCAACTCAAAGGTTCGCCTCTCTGACAGATTTTCCCAATTTCTTTATTTAAAGTGCTTCCTCTAATCACTCTCTCTTTATCCACTATTTAAAGGCACTTACTACAATCTATAACCATCTCATTTCTTTGTCTCCCTGTTCACTGTCAAACATCCTCTTCTCCTAAATGGGAAGAAGCAGGAGAGCGAGTGATCTTATCTTTCTGGGCCATGCACTAAGTTAGCAGAGTTGAGACTAGAGACAGAGATTCTCTCCTTGACCAAACTGTGCTCAGACTCCTCCTGAGGCCACTTCTGGACCCAAGCCTTGACTTATAAAACTGTAGAGTTCTACAATAAATTATTTCATCCAACCTCTCCCACTGTACCCGCATCTAAAAGATGTGAACATGAACATAATTTCTGGTTGCTCAAGGCCACAGCCTTAGGATGAACACAGTCCTCTCCTAAAGTGCATATATGAAAAAATAAACCAAAGGATAGAAACAAAAATATCTAAGCTGCCAAAAGAACCTGTTTGTTTCCGCCAAGAGGTGAAGATGGTCCCAGACCACCCCAAGAGCATTTACTAAAACGAGTTCTCTATTTTGAATCCCTCTCCTGTGGCTGTGAGAGGTACACATGTCTCCTACAGACAAGGAGTCTCTTTCTTGAGGACCTGAAAGCCATTTCCTTGAAATGTAATCATGAAAAAGAACAGGGTCTTGGTCTCCCAGCCTCCATCCAAGCATAGAACCTTAGCTCCAGTGTCCAGCTAGAGACGCAGCTGCCTCAGGATATTCACACCGACCACCAATTCATTATATTTCACTTCTCAGGCTGCTCAGCTCTGGCTGTGCTATCTCCCTCTCTACTCCTTCATTCTTCCAATAACACACTCAGTCACCTCTGCACAGATCAAAGTGTATACTGTATGCGTGTGCACGCACACACACACACGCACACTCACAAAAGAACCCTCGGAGATAAAATAGTATATTATTGTCCTTATCACTTTGATGTCCTGATAAAAGTACCAAATGGTGAATGTGCAGTAGAAATTTTAGTGAATAAATAAATTGCTAATAGTAATAAATGATGCTTCATAAAATGTCATGGAAGGAATTTTCTTGGCTAACTTGAAGAATTGAATATTTCATCCATTGTAATTCTGTAACATTTCCTAGCAATTTCCACTGAACACAGAGTCCTTATTTGAAATAAGTTACTAAGAATTATGAGAATATTTTATAAGTATTGCTGCCTTTCCATTAAATTTATGATCCAAAAAGTAACTTAATTCCCTAAACCAAAGAAAATGGACAACTCTATGAATAAAACTTGGCACAATTTGGAAGACAAAGAATAACTATTGACAGAAAATGAGGATAATTTCAGAAAACAAAACAGATTTAGATCAGAGGAACAACAATAACCAGTATGAAATGCCAGTGGGTTACATTAACAAAGCATGATCATAAATGTGAGATAAGACAGACCTCTCTTGGAAAATAACTTGGCATCGAGTGTTTTGGCCATAAAAATATTCATATTCATTATCTCACATCACCTACTTCTAGTGCCTTATTAAATAGAAATGTAATTTATGTAATATATGGAAAGTTCTATCTTCATAAAGATATTTGTAAGTGGCATTTTATAATATCAGGAAATTGAAAATAAACAAATGTCCAAATTTAAGGAAAGAGGCAAATTACAGTAATTCACTCAAATATTTTCTAAAAATGAAAAATTATACTGTATGGCAAGATGGGCATTGGTATATACAATTTCAAATGAAAAAAATCAGGATCAAAAATATATAAATATAAAAGAAAAACAAAATCAGAGCACAGACAAACATTAGAGGGTAGTTTATTCAGGGCAATAGCTATGAATGTACTTAATTCCTTCACTTTCCACCTTTTTGCTAATGTAATACAATATTTAATTATGGAAACATTTTCATTATGTCTAAAAGAACATTGTTTTTCATCATATAGCTTCATTTTGAATGTAGATCACTGTGAATTCTTTTTTGGGGGGTGGGGTACCAGGGATCGAAGTGGGGACCTTGCACTGTGAGGCAGGTGGCAGCACCACTGAGCTACATCCCCGGCCCACACTGTAAATTCTTAAAAGAGAACTTTTAAAGATGTTAAGTTTAAAATCAAAACAGACATAAGAAAGTTAACAAATTATTTCCAAGAGAGGTGTAATTTTACTCCATTAATAAATTCACCATAGCAGATATGTTTATAAGAAACAAAACAATAAAAGAATAAGGTTAAGCAATTGTGCAAGAGGCTTTTTAAAAAGGGTTAAGTGAATACATTGAAGAAAATTTTAGACAACAGCTGTTTCAAAAAGTAAATATAATTTTTAAAAATAAGGTTAATACTCACAGGTATGCAATATTCCACCATTGGGTAATGTAATTTGTGACCTTTTGCTGTTCGACCCGAAAAAAAGCAACTCTGGCAGACGTCATAGTTAAAATGCTTTAGGCTCCGATATCTAGAAAGAAGAACATTTATTGGCTTACATTCCTATTAATTTGTCCAAATCAATCTTTGGGGTATGGACTTTCATTCATTCAAATCACCAAGGAAATACAAGGTAGATTTGTCATATATAAATGGAATTTGCTTAGTATTTCAGGTTCAAATTAGGACAGAGAAAACCACCTCTCCAGTAGAACATGAAAGTACATTTTTGGAATTTAAATCTCTAAAACATGTTTCCATCTGTTTAGACATGATGAGAAGGCAAATATCCACGTCAGAGGATTTCCTGTCATGTTTGAATATAAACAGAAAATGAGAGCTAACAAAAGAGTTGTGATAATTAGGTTGACACATCAAATTTTCAAATATCCATTAAATCATCAATAAAATTTCTTCACAAAGGCATTATTTTTTAGAATGAGATTTTTATACTTGGTTTAAACTAGTCATTCAAAAAAAAATAAAGACTAAAAAGCAAGAAATACCCTATAACAAAGAGCAAACGAAATAAAATATTGACCACTGTGTATTCTTGAAACTGTTTTTTAAGTCTTTTGTGTAAAAATTACACTCTACACAGACTTCTATCTGCAGAGAAGTGAAACTCTAGCTACTAAATTTCTGTGGATCTGAGTAAAAAACATTTCCCAAATCTTTCATTTTGGTTGCATGGCTGCTGGAACTAAGAACATAAATTAGATCCATAATGCCAGAAAAAATTAAATGATAGCACTGAAAATGGAAACAAAATGTAAAGGTTATGTGAGGTTAATATTATAGAGTATTAAGTGCTGAGTAGCTTCTAAATGACTTGCAAAAGTTTGCAAGTTGATTTGAAGAAAAACAATCTGTCTATAGGCAGCTTATTTTGAAAAGCAACTACCTGGTTGAAAGATCACCTATACTAACAATAAGTCTTGACCTATCAGCATGGTGTGACAGGTATGACAGACATTTCCTCTCCCAAGTGGAGTTGTGTTTCTTGCTGATAGCCATTCTCTTCCTTCATTGGTAAGAAACTCCTGTAGCATTAGCACATTTTAGCAATGCAATTTGCTAGTGATATTTCTCAGTCTCTCTTGCTGATAATGGCAGCCAGTGCAACACATATTGAAGTCACTGGATGGGGTTTCCAGTTGGGATTGTAAGGAACTGACTCAACTGGGAAGAGGAATGCTCCTTTGTCCTCTTTGGTGGAAATGGACCTATGTCTAGAAAAGTCATTGTTAGAGTGAAGTGACGGTGAAAATGAAAGTCACATTTTAGGGTAGATAGAGCATAAAGACAGAACTGGGGATCAAGGTGACCATGGAGCAACCATAACAGTCTTAGATTGCCTACCTCTAAACTTTGATCACATGAAAAGAAACTACACTTCTAATTCATTTATACTACTATTAAGCCATTGAATGTGATCCTATTTACACCAATTTTCAGATTAGCAAACATCTTGTAGATCTAAGATTTCATTAAAATTTAATTTAAAAGTAATTAGGGAAAATTTTCAACAGTATTTAAAAAATGTTTGAAAAAAATAGTATCTATGCATTCACAGAGACACACATGCATACACATACAGTATTTAAATATTGCTTACACAGTATTTAAATACTGCTTTTTATTTACTAAATTTAATTCCAAAAACCTTGGAATTTCCAATAAATTCCATCAAGACTACATGATTAGAATGTCATGCAATTTTCCTAGATAAACATTTCTATGACCTAGGTGAAGAGAAATTCATAAAAATCTCCGGTTCTGAGCCAAAGTAGAATAGATAATAATGGGATAAAGGTAGCAATAATGAAATAAGTTAATGTAGTGGTTATAAGAAGAAATGCGATTAATACACAGATGGAATAGGAGGAACAACCCATGTAATTAGAAACCAAAACCCATACTGGGACTAAATGGGGAGGGAGGATTGAACACATCCTGGAGATGACACAAACAGAACACAAAACAATCTACTGCCACCACCAGTGCATCTCACCTGAATCCCACAATGGGACATTCTTTGCAGATGTTGCATTTGGCCTGATGTTTTGCAGTCTCAGCTGCTGCTACTCGATGCAGAACTGGTAGCCAAACCATGGACTGTGGTTCCAAACGCATCCAATCTATAAACTCTTTCACACTTATCTCTGGCTTGTTGTTATTCTGGTAAAGAAACAAATATATTAAAAGTGAAGAACATTTCATTTAAACTGAAGCAAGTGTTGTTGCTTCATAACCTTCTGGATATCTATGCAGAATTAAGAGAAAAGTTAATGTAAATCTTTCCAGGCCAGCAAAGTCACAAATGTATTAAGGTTCTTCAAGACAAGAAAATTCCAGAATTTAAAAACAGAAGAAGCAGAAATTATTATATAGTAAGAAGAAAAAATTTCCCAATATCTTACTCAGATTTTGAAAAACCAAAGCCATGCAATTTTAGGTAATTATTTCAAATAAATACTTTAATTCTATAAAACTTATTTATCTTAGACAATGTTATGGTGTGGGTCAAAAAAGTCCCTCAAAAGATTCAGAGGTGGGGATTTTGGAACATGATTAGATTATGGGATATTAACCTCATCCATGGATTAATCTATTGATGAGTTCACAGCTGAATGTGCTATATGAACATGGGCCCGAATGGAGGCAGGTGGTCACTGGGGTGTAACCTGGAAGGGTAAAACAATGTCCGCAGTCCCTTCCTCTGTCTTTGGCTCTTTTCCTATACTCCACTTCCTGGCTGTCATAAGGTGAGCAATTTCTTCCACCATGCCATTCTGCCATGCTGTTTCTGTTTTGGAGCCAGCTGACCATGGACTGAGGCCTCTGAAATGCTGAGCCAAAAATAAACCGTTTTTCTTTCAATTTGTGTATGCTAGGCACTTTGTCCCAGCAACAAAAAGCTGTCTAAAAACAAAAATGTAAGAATTTGTGGAGAAAACACTACCGACAACCTCACAAACTTGAAGGTCATTAGATATGCTAAATGTGTCCTGATATAGTCTTGTCAAATCGTCACAGTGGAAGCATATTGCTACAAATGCATTTTGTGAGATTTCCAAGTTTGTCATGATAAATTGTATAAAATTTCTTAGTCCCTCTTCAAATCCCAATATTAAGGAATATTTATATGTGCAAAGTTAAATTTCACTGACATCATCTCCTGCTGTTGTTGAGGTCATTCTACGAATCCACATGTGATTGTAAAACATGTTTAGAAAAATCATTTGGTTTTTTTATTTGTAAAATAAGAGAAGGGGCCATTATAAAATGTAACAACCCATGACATTGATTTTCCTAAAAGAGAGAGTATTAGTCTTGTTTTTTTCTCAGTGGTGATAAATCATTGGCTGTATATTGACAAAATATCTGTGAGATTGTACTTTGTGCACATGTATGACATCAGTAACATTTCTAAAGTGTCTTTATACAGAGTGAGCGTTACAAAGAAACACAAGTGCTTTCTCAGTTGAAAATTAGTAATTTGATCAATATAAAACTCAGCCCTTCATTTTCCATTTGTATATATGTTCTCAAAGAAGAGAATATATTTAATATTTAATAATATCTTTAAAATTTTATATTTAAAAAAATCTTGTCTAGAAAGAACTTAGGGACACTTTATTCACCTATTATGTTCAAAGAATTATGAACAAGGATATGTGACAGTCTGAGTGTTTAATATCCCTCTGAACTGATGTGCTGACAACTAACTCCCAAGGGGATAGCATGGGGAAGTGTGGCCTTTTGTCCATTATTAGATCATGATAGTGAAAGCCTCAGATATGGGATTAGTGCCCTTTTAAAAGAGGCCCAAGCAAGCTCACTTACATCTTTCATCATGTGAGGGTACACTAGGGAAATGCTATTTATAAACCAAGAAGCAGGTCTTCACGAGATACTAAATCTTTATCTTGATATCAGCACCTTTATCTTGGTCTTCCCAACCTCCAAATTGAGAAGTAAATTTCTGTTATTTATAAGCCAACCAGTTCATGGCATTTTGCTATAGCAGCTTGAGCACACTAAGACAGGATATAACAGTAAAAGGCAGACACAGTTCTTATCTTCATGGATCTTGGGTACATATGGAAAAGGCAAGCACTAATGACTGCTGGTACTGTTCCGAACAAAGTTGTAGCTCTAATGAGCATGAGAAGGAAGAGGTAGACAATGGTAAGGTGAACACGGTGGGGAAACATACTTGCGGAGGGCCGAGAAAGGTTTTCAGAAGATTTGAAAATTAAGCTGTCATTGCAAGGCTGAATGGGATGAGTGAGAAGGGAGCTCATCTGCAGAAGAGTCGACAAGCATTCTAAACAGAGGGCAGTGCCCAAGGGCACTGAGGCAGGGATGAAGGAACTACACCCATATGGACAGAAAGCAGAGAGCAAGGGACAAGTGGCGTGATGAGGGCAGGGCAAAGGAGGGGCCAAGCAGGTGATCCAGTTTCCACGGTGTCACACACACGAAGCAGTATCTTTGCCGGCATCACTATTCTTTGAATCAAATGTTCCTTCAGAAATAAACTTACTGGGATGATTCTCAGAGTCTCTCACCATTTGGCTGCACTGTAGGCTCCTACTTGGAGTTCTCAGAACACCCTCAAAACCCCACCCCAACCCACCCTCTACATCAGCGACCCTTCTGTTTACCTGCTGGAAGCAGCTGCGGACACTCGGCTCAATGTTACTGCCTCCAAAAGCTGCCACTTCCCCCAGCTGCCGAGGAATCTGGATGGCATCATGGAGTAACAGGCCGAGCTGCCTCTGGTCACACATCTCCGTAGGCCCCGCCACCTCATTAAAGAGATCTACAAGAGGGACAGGCAAGAGGGAAATTTCTACCTGCCCAAAGCATGCTTTTACTTCAAGGATGTGGACTGAACTATGTAGACTAAAACAAAAGAATTTCACAGAAAACCCAAGGCACAAATAAATTAAAGCGCAAAATAAAAGACAGGTACTAGAAAACAGGGAAATAGGCCTTTTGCAAGTGGAAAGGGAACAGACACATGGACGGAGTGGGGAGGGGAGAGGAAGCAAAAAGAATGAAGATGTGTCATGTGTGTGTACCAACTCCCCATGATGGATGTACTGATTATGTTCTGAAAACATACTAATAAAAATAAAAAAATTTTTAAAGGAAAAAATAAATTCAGGGGAATGTGAGTCTAATTAGTTTTTCTGAATCGTGATGAGCTTAATTCTGTGTGTCTTTAGTAGGGAACTTATTAATCACATGCCTCTTAAAATCATGTATGCCAATGCTGGGGATTTAGCTCAGTGGTTCTGATGCCTGCCTCGCAAGCACAAGGTCCCGAGTTCAATTCCCAGTACCAAAAAGAAAAAAAAATAATGTATGTCAAAACACATAAATTGATCAACCAATACAAATTTCTCTTTTAAAAAGTGCAAGAAATGTATATGAGTTAATTTTATGATCTCAATAAGGGTTTCCAGTGGGAAGCAGAATGAGCCTAAACAAAGCTTCCCTCCTGACTTATCAAAGAAATAAATGTGTCTTAAATAGCAAACCTTTACATTTCCATGATTTGCTTACCAACTTCTTGTGTTCACTCCCAAATTCAATATTCTATTAAATATATATTTTAGCTTCTTTTAAAGATTTCTATGCCTAAATCAATTTTATATAGGAAACACTAAAAAGTATAAGATGTACTTTCCCTCCTTAGCACCAGTCTCTCATTCCTTACTAAGTGTAAAAATTAATTTTGTTTTACTTCACATAATGAAACACATTTTTCAAATTTAAAGACTTAAAAATTTCTGCATCTTTTCACTTTCTTGATCTTTTCCATTCATTAACAAAAACAACAACACCGTTCAATCCCGGGTACAAAAAAAAAGAACACTGATCCATTTTCTAACCTTTTTAAAAAAATAAAATTAAAATTTCCTTCCAGCATTGGCTAATCTATTCACTACTGCAGTGTTTTAAGGATTAAAATTATTACAGTATTCCCCAAAGTAAAACTAACATACTAAGACGTTTCTTCTGGAAGGGAAAAATTTCAAATGAAATGTCTTCATTATAGAAATTAAAAGAATTTTCAAGTTCCAAAAATTCATAAGCATTCTAAATCTAAATGTTCTTCATGAGCGCTCACTTTGGCAGCACATATATTAAATGTTCTTCATGAGATACTTTCCCAGAATATAAGAAAGGGAAGTGACTATGGATTCTAAAAAATTACTTTCAAATAATGGCTAATAAATTATCAGATCAAAATGCATAATTGTCTTACAGGAGAATGATGGTAGGTCTAACATTGTCAGTAGTGAATTTTCAAATAGCTGAACCAAACTGAGTGTTATTGACATGGTAATTAGAATGCAATATGACTTTAATTATAAGCATGCATAGGAAAAGCAAATTCAATTAAGATAAATTTAATTTTATTATCATTTTTTCTCTGAGATTTGCTTAAAGCTCCACTTGTTTCTTTTCATTACTTAAAAATAAGACTACCACACCAAAATATTATTCTAAGATTTTATGATGCTTAATTTAAACCTGTTTCTAGGAGGAGATTTATTCAGTAAATTCAGAGTTGATGCATATTTACAGTAGTCTTTACAGAGAGGCAGACATTTTCAGCAATAGCAGCTATGCCCATCTTTTACCACTATGGCAAAATGCTTTTAAACATTGTGATAGACTTCTAAGTTCTTATAAAAGTTCCCAATTTTAACATTACAGTCAGATACTAATAGCAGTGTCAGGATGTGGAATGATGGGTCATGAGAAGAAAGTCACAATCTAAAACCCAAATCCCAATAAATGAGGACAGAAGAGATGTAAGTGGTCATTGAAAAGGATACTTTGTAGGTGTGCTTTTGGCGTGGCCAGGAAGCAACTCTGCTCTAAGCAGGGGGAAGGCAAATGGACTGTGGGAACTCAATCCAGAGATATTCTCTGGAAGGCACCAGCAAGGGGAGAGGTGAGATGGGGAAAGACATTGACTTTGGCCAGTACAAAACATTGATTCCAATGGATAGCAACTGATCTCAAATGGCACCTCTACCACAGAGCTGGAAGAGCACATGATCTTGAATGTTAATTCTAACAAAATAATAATGAAGAAATATTCTTACATCACTAGGGAAATCACAAGAAGAATCAGATTTGCTAAGAACTTCAATGAAAAAGAAAAAAACAAAACCTCACAACATTTCCAGTCTTGACATCCCAGTTATTAAGATGGTAGCCCAAGAGATTTCTTACTTAATTAAACCTTAAAATGGCACACATACATCATGGATTAAATTAAATAGAGATTTTCATTGCAGGGGCTTTTGCTCACCCTGCCAAAATCTGAATATTTGATGCTGAATTACAGCAAATGTAAGCTTTGAGCTTGAATTTGCATTCTTCAGAGCACGTTCAGCACCATGATGTAATTATTTCTTTAGAGAACCCTAATTCTTTCAGGAGCACATGCGAATCCCAAATCATAGATAACAAAAAAAAAAACTTTTTCTATTTTTGGAACATTGATGCTTTCATTAACATGTTGTTTTTTCCTCAATCATTGTAGAAATAATTGCTTTTTAGCTTTGGAAATTATACCTTTTCATGATTATGATGCTGATAAAATGCCACAAGACAAAAGCTTTATATAAAGGTTTTTTTGTACTGCTTCCTAGGGTATCACTCCAACAATGTTTCTCACTTCTGGATCCTACAATCAGCTTTCCTTTTTACATAAATCTGTATCTCTTTTCACTGACATGCTCCTCAAACTACAGATGAAAAACAAACTGTCTTCTAAACCTCAAATTCAAAATCTAATAGACTCTCTATTTTCAGGGATCCCAGAAAATAAAAGTTTTTAAAAATATATGTATTCCCATTAGATATAAGATGTAGCTATGATTTTAAGGCCTACAGTCAAATACTCTCATTTGCTGTTGTTATTCCGATTGGTTTTTTGGGGGGTTTGGTTTTGGGATTTTGTCTGTCTGTTTTCTTGGTGGTGGGTATAGAATCCAGGGCTTTGTGCATACCATCTATCGCTGCTTTATTACTGACCTACACCTCCAGCCCCTCCTCTTGTTTCTGGATATCTCTCCATTCATGAAACACCCCTGACTCTATCTTCCCAAATGCATACTTTTATCTGTATAGAATACACAAGACAGGATCAAGTTGCTCACACTTTACAGAAAAAAATTAAATCTTTTTTTTTTTCCTTTGGTACCAGGGATTGAACTCGGGTTCTTGCGCTTGCACAGCAGGTGGTGAAACCACTGAGCTAAATCCCTGGCCCTAGAAAAAATTAAATCAAAAGAGTTAGTAGTTAAAAACTTGGACACACCACAGCAAGCGCTACTATTTGTAGGAAATTTTAATATGTACTATTTCTAATTCCTTTCCAAGCAGGAATTATTGGCTTTACTTTTGAGTTGAATTAAATTCATTAAATTTGAACTTCCTGAACTGTAAGACAGGTGTGATGCTACCTCTTGGCTGCTACCTCTTCAAAGGGATGGAGTAACCTGCCCAACGATTAGATTCAGAGTGCTATGCCCTTTCCAATGTCAAGCTTTCATTAACTGACAGCTAAAGGGACATTGCTGATTTATTTGGTGACTATAAACATTTTATTTTGTTGCAACTAGACAATATAATTATTTAAAAATATTATTTGATTATGTCCATAAAGGTTCTAGCCCATCTTAACTTTTATTTTTTTTTAAACCCTGGACATATATGGTTGAAAAAAGTTGACCTTTGGAGTCAGAAAAATCTAGGATCTAGTTCTACAACTTGCTGGGCTCTGGAGCCTTGGACTAGATTTTTAACCTATTTCCGTATTATTTTTTTCAACTGGAAAATGGAAATCATTTTGCCTACATTTTATGGAGATTATTCTAAAAAATTAAATGAGATGAAAAATTTCTATTTGGTTTTCACTCAACCAAAGCATTACATCTTGTGGCAGTATAATCAGCTTTCCTTTTTTGGGGGAGGGGGTACCAGGGATCAAACTCGGGTCCCTGTGCTTGCACAGCAGGCAGCGAAACCACTGAGCTAAATCCCCAGCCCCAGTTAATTTTTTTTTTGGTACCGGGGATCGAACTTGGGACCTCGTGCTTGCAAGGCAGGCGGCGGCACCACTGAGCTAAATCCCCGGCCCTAATCAGCTTTTCATTTCACAAAAATCCAAACCTCTCTGCACTGTCACCTTTTGTCCAACCTGGTACATTCACAGTAAGGACTTAAAAAATGGGAACCACTATTACTAGAAAATCATATAAAGAATGTTTCTCAGTCAATTGCTACAAGTAATATTACTAAAAACATGATATATGAAACGTCTTACATACATCTGTATTTTTCTTCTAAGAGACCTTTAGAGAGGGACGTCAATCCAATCTTCAGACTCTGCACTCTAATTTTTCCAGTCCGACCCCTGAAATGATCAGAATCTCAATGTGTTACATGCATTTTTAACTGTATGAAATATGCTAATTCTTCCCAAGAATCTATTTTTTGAGAGTAAATTATTAAAAAAAGTTGTCTTAAACATGTTTTCTATTCACTTTTTAAAATTAATATTAAAATACCAAAACTTCATCACATATTCTAAGTGGTTCGATCAACTCTGGAGAAATATATAACTTGCTGTCACTTTACACACAACACAGAAATGAAGGAGAATGAATGAAAGGAAAACTGAAAATAGTTACTATAAAGTTAAAAAGATCTCATTATGAATTAAAATTTGTTAATAGTTATAAATGCAAGAATCAAACTAAATGGCTAAAGCAACCAAAATATCATGTAACAATGCAGCAAGAAAGGGTTATGTTACTGATACATCCAAAAACAAACATAAGGAAACTGACTAGGAAATTAAGTATATACTGAAGACTTTGAACCTGATGAATACTTAGAAATTTATTGTGTTCATATACTTTGGTTTCTGTCAATGCAGTCTTTATAAATTGCTGTGACAATTTTAATAGTTCTTAAATAGGTGTGATGTCAGCATTTGGGAAAATATCAAACTATATGTAAAAACAGAATAAATGAATGAATAAATGCTATTAAATAGTTTCACTCTATGCCAGTAAGACACTATTTACCTTCACTTATAAGTCAATTACAAGAAAAATTTTATTTTGTCTGTAAAAATGGAAAGCTGTCTTTATTCCAATGCTTATCAAAGAATTAGTAAGTTGTCTACCAAATGTTGGCCACAGTATTAATTCCATAAATGGGAAAAAGAACCAAAAAATTAATAAGACATGATCCTTCCCATGGCATAACACACTCCTGAAAAAAGTCTTTATTGCTATCTTTATTATTTCAGATTTGAGGTCAGTTTTTAGTTTAGGTTTTTGTTATTAATTTTTTAAGTGTTTAATGTAAAAGTACAGTATACTTAAAATCCATAACCAAATATTTACATGATATATAAATAAATAAGATTTAGTAATTCATACTATTATAAAAATTTTATGACATAACTATAATTCTTAGTAGTCTTATTGTCAAATTATATTTAAATCTTTATCCTCCTAGGATTTTTTACAGTAATGCTAATATTCATGCACACAAATTATACTCAAATAACTTTCTGTATACATTCCATGCCATATACAGTGTAGGATAAACTTAAAAAGTAAGCATGCTAGGAGATTGGTGAAATATCAAAATAGTCCCTCAACAGCACAGGATTTATAATTACAATAAATCACATCAAACAACTTATTGAACTCTTACAATGTACATGCACAATATTCAGAATTGACTTATGAGACAATACTTAAATATAGCAGAATTTCTAGATTAAAATAATGATTCCCAGTTTGTCACAATGAAAGCAATGCCAGTTTCAAATTAACCCTTAACTGAGCTAAGCTATAAATTGCATTTCTACTTAGTATTTTTCAGGAGTTTCCTAATTATAACATGAAATAGACAATGTCTGTTTTCTTCCTTTAAAATCAGTTTTCATTTTCTGACTACAAACAACAGACCTGTAGAAAATAACAAAAGTCTGTTGAATATCTGAGACTAGTACATGAATGTGCCTAAGAACAAAACAATCCCTTAAGGGAAAAAGGATCAAAATGATACACATTAGAGCGTGACCTCTAGTCCATCTTGACAACACAAGACAGAAACATCATCAGAAAGACAATTGAAAATGTCAATCATCCCTTCATCCACCATGAACAGTTGTAAAGGTTTACTGTGATTCCAGCATTGCTTTATGTACTGTAGGGACCAAGGAAAAAAAAAAGACACAGTTCTTACCCAAGATAAGATCATTAACTAGTTGGGGAGGTAAGACAAAAGAACTAGAGAAAACATAAGATCAACCTTTATACATGGAAATAAAGAACCAAGAACAAGATCATTGTGACTGAGCAGTCATTAGGGATTAGTGTAAACAGTCATCAGTTTCAAAGCATTTGCTAGAAAAGATAGGTCTAAAATCAGACATGTAATGACCCGCTTCCTCAACTACAGGGTGTGTGACAGGGAAAGCCTGAGCAAGGGGCCAGAGGCAGGGTGGGAGCATCAGTCACAACGCAATTAGATTAAAGTGAGGCCACAGGACCTAGAGTTCTGATGGCAAAAATGATCAGGATGCTATGTATAAATGTAACAGTTCCTCGGGATGAATGTAATTAGCCTGTGTCATGAACATACACTAAGAAAAAGATATTTAGATTTGAGAGACAATAGGGAGCCAATAAAATTTAGGAGTAAATGACATAGCCCAGTATTTAAGTATTTGGTTCCCCTGATAGTTTTCATAAGTAACTCCTGAAATTAGTTGAACTGGAAAAATAAGGACCTTTAAAACTATACCCACGCTGGAGTACTGGAAAAATAAATTAACACTGCGACAGATGAGGCTAATATTCTCCACAGATAAAAAACAATATTTAAACTAATTGTTCCAGACTATTCCTTTAAACCATGATTTAAATGCTTCTGGTTTCCATTAAATCCAGAAGGAAGATTGGGAAATAAGACTTTTTAACCTGGGAAGATGAAGAGCGAGTAGGGCTACAAATTCATAAATGAGCTCAATTTTATCTTACAGCTTATAAAGACCACTTTACATACATTAGTTCATTTGCCCTTCACAATCACCTTTTGTGTGCTAAGCTGAGCAGATATTTTTATCTCAAATTTTCAGATGAGAAATTGAGATGATAAAGTTAAGTGGCTGCAGTCACATAGCAATGAGAACCAGAAATCTAAATTCTTATCATCTGCAATAGATAAAAATGGATTCTTCTTTCAAAATTCTGAATATTAGGACAAATTAGATATATATAAAAACTTCTAAGAGACAGTTTACTTAAAATAATTTTTTCTAGATATGGGGAGTATGGTAAGAATAACCAAGTGATTTCCAAAAATATTTGAATATTAGGCCCATAACTTTCATATGTGATAAGTAGCTGGGAATAAAATGGCCTTATCTCTCTACTAGTTTTTCAACCAGTAAAATACAGAGATCCCTAAAGTCCTTCTACTTAGGGAATTTTATGGTCTACTATGTTTGCATCACTCATTATTTCAAGAGCTAGTTGCAGTTGACAATGCTTATCAAGGTTGCATTGTACTACACAAAATAAGGCAGTCAAAACGTAGGATTAATGCTTTAGTTTGAATCTGGACTTTTGCTCAAAAGTCTGTGTTCAAAGCTGATGCCACGCTAGCAAGAGGTCTCTTGAGTCTTGGGTGCGTGCCCTCACAGAAGAATGTGGAACCTGCTCTCTGTTTTCTCTCTTCCACTTCCTGGCTGTGGGGCGAGTGGTTTTGCCCTGCCACCATGATGTGCCACTTCACCCACTGCAATGGGGTCAAACTGATCATGGGCTGAAACCTCCAGAGCTGTGAGTTAGAATGAACCTTTTCTTCGGTAAGTTTGGTTATTTTAGGTACTTGTTATCGTGATAGAAAGCTGAGTACATAACTAATGAACGAATGTTAGAGCAGCTGAACGAAGTTATTATCTCTAAGGTTCATAGATCTCTCAAGGGTCTATAATGCCCTGGTACATTAGGAAAAAAAGATCACAGATCCCATCAGATTCTCAAAGAGAACTATGGCTTGCAAAACCTCGGTAACTATTGTTGAGGTAAATGAGTAAGTCATAGTAGAGAAACTTAAACAATCAACTCTGGACATCTGTGTTACCACATTAAGAGTAACTATGCTTTTTTCTTAAGTTATTCCATGAGACTTCTCTCAAAGATAGAAAGCTAGACTGAGTAGGCATCATTCTGACTCATCAGGGTCTCTGTTGTATTTCTTTGCATGAAAGGAAGCTAAGTCCAACAGGCTTTCTTTCCCTTTAAAATGGGAAATGAGGAATTTTGATATTGTCTTTCTAAATAAAAACAAGTACTTCAGTGTAGCGTTTTCATGTGCTCATATTTGATGGTGGGAAGTGGAACTGTGCCAACATTAACCCACTAGAATATGAATCACAACATTTCACACATCGGTTCCTTCTTGACTAAGTGCCACTATTTCCTTGGGCTGTCCAGTGACAACAGCATATGTTTGTGTTGTGAGCTGAACTGCGTTCCTCTAAAATTCATGTGTTGAAATCTTAACTCCTCGTACTGCAGAAAGTGACTGTATTAAGAGACAGGGTCTTTAAAATATAATTAAGTTAGAATGAAGTCAGTAGAGTGGGCTCTAATCCAAAATGACTAGCATCCTTATAGGAAGAGGAAATGAACAAACAGACAACACAGAAGAAAGACCATGTGTACACCCAAAGGAAAGGCAGCCAAAGAGAGAGAAGCCTCAGAAAGAAAAAGCAATGGTGTTGATGCCTTGATCTCAGACTTTATCCTACAGCACGGTCAGGATACACACTATGTCATTTGTTGTTTGTCAGTGTCGTTTAAGCCCACTTTGTTGTGGCAACCCTAGAAAACTAACACAATGTGTCAGAGCCACAGAGGATGCTGAGGCAAAGTATTTTAATTTCTTTTGCAGTTCTTCCTTAAAATATGCCATAGAGTTGAATAAAGTTTCTATTAGTCTATGAATTTAGCAATAAGCATTTGCACTTAAAATGCTTAATTGACTAGCTAGTTTGGTAAATTTACCTCAGAAAAATGTCTCCTTTGAGGTTTTAAAAAAGAGGAAATTAATGATGGGTTAATGCTAATAGTAGTATTTTATTCTAGAATAAAAATCTGTATTAAAATGAAATGCATGAAAAGATATCCAATAGAGATGTAGTAAATCCCATATTCATTACTGTAACAAAGATTCATGCTTCAGTGAGTTTCTTAAGTGCCCTCCAGTACACAATGGCTATTTTATTATTTTTAAAAAGATTCCATAATATTTGTAAACATTGTAAGAGAAAAAAGTTTTCTAATGCCAAAGTAAAATTTTAGATAAATCATCTCTAAAGCTCTCATCATTTATTTCTTACATGGAATCAGTCAGCTGCTAAATAGGTTTGCATTCATGCACTACCATCTATCTTCTTCCTCTTTAAAGCAAAGGCTGATACATACAAATTTCATATACTGTAGCTCGTTAAAAGAAAAACAATTTAGATTCTGAGAGAAAAAAACAGTCCTAATTTTCTTATTGCATTTTTGCATACTTTAAAACCCTACCAGAAGAATGAATAATTCCTAATGTTTCAGAAATGTCAGCCCACAGCAAGTCTTCCTAGAACTGATTAGTTCACAAATAGATTGTTATAATCGTAAAGGCCAAATTAATGGCAGATGAGTTATGCTGGAAGTTGAGAGTGCTCTTTATTGTAACAGTGAGCACCTAATTATATTACAAATATGAGAATGTCCTGTAGCATACATTATTTAAAATACCATCTGAACACATTAACCATCATGGCAATAAATATAGTTACTACCTAAAGACAAATTAAATCCCATTCACTGCCATTCAAATTGCTCTTAATCTGTTACACAAAGATTGAAGAGCACAATATTATGAGCTAATAAACTACTTTAACTCATAATGATATACAAAACTTTTCTTTTTGAAAAAAAAAAATAGTGTAAGACATCAAGGAATAAGGGGAAGGAAATAAGACACAGCTGTATTAGGTTTCTCTAGCTTCTTGACAAATATATAAATTTGAAAGCTTTTGTAAATTGAAGCAAATCCTTAAAATAATAGTTGCATATTCTTTTTTCTTCTATTGTTGTGAAGAGTTCATATGGTTTGGAAAGTCATTTATTTTCAACAATTCAGTATTCCCACTGGGAAAAGCATGTTGTAAACAATTCACTTCAAAAAGCTAAGTATTTTCTATTACTAACATATTTTATTCAATGCTTATAAATTAATGGGAAAAATACAAACTTACGTATCATACACATTGAGCAGCCAGTTGAGACACATGTCCACACAGAGTGGGACGTTGACCAGGTCCTTGTGCATTTGCTCGAGCCCGTCGTAAGTGGTTGTCAGGCAGTTGATGACATCTGGGACACTTAGCAGCTGGTCATTTTGGTTCAGCTTGTGCTGTTTGAAAACTTCATTTGTTGTATTCAACTCTAAGAGATCCACTAATCAGGTGAGAAAAAGGATTATGAGCAGTCAGTGAATAGCACAGCCACAGGGAAACAAAGCATTTCTAGTCTCAAGAGCTTGGCTTGATTTCCCAAATTAAAAGAAAAAATTGTCCTTTTCAGTTAAATTATCCTTTCCCTTCTTTTATATTTTTTCTTAATTTTTAAATTTTCTATTCCCTATATACTTTTAACTGATACATAACATGAATATATATATATATATATATATATATATATATATATATATATATATAAATGCACATGGGCTACCACATGATATTTTGGTACAGTATAAAATGCATGTTTGAGTCAGGTTAAACACATCTATCATCTCAAACATTGATTATTTCTTTACAGTGAAAGCATTCATAGTCCTTCCCTGTAGCTTTTTGAAATGTGCAATGCATTATTGTTTTCTATAGTCACCCTAGTGTGCAACAGCACACTGGAGCTTCTTGCTTCGAAGTAACATAACATAGTACCCCTGGCCAACTATACTTCATATCCCTGCAAAGTAATCATCTGTAAACAGAGCTTTGTAACATGCACATAATGACATACAAAGTTCACTGAACGATGTTCAGCAAAGGAAACAGGTTCGATAGAAATATAGTACTTCTAAATTGCCACCTAGGTCAACCTGATCAATAAAGCTGTCACGAACTGGCCCACATCTGGTTTGCTTCTCATGCGACTGGCATACACATAGCTCCTCATGACACACAGCTAACGAGGGTGCCTAGACACTCACAGGACATTGGTCTTCACTTACTTATCTGCTCCAATCTTTCCTCCTCATGTGTAAAACATCTACAGTGAGCCCTGTACTGCTAGAGCATGTAGGGTGTGCACAGAGCCTGTGCTCAAAGACATCCTGAAAACTCTACTAAAAGGAAGAGTAAAAGTGTCCTAAGAGAAAAAGCACAAATCTCTCTGAGAACTGATACAGGATGAATATCCCTTGTTGAAGATGCATAGCACCAGATATGTTTTAGATTTGAAAATTTTTCCTATTTTGGAATATTTGCATATATGTGATGTGAGCTCAAGTCTAAACACAAATTTTTTATGTTTCACATATACCTTGCAGCCTGAAAGTAATTTTGACTGTGACGTACCACAAAAGATCAACATGGCATTTTCCACTTGGGCTGTCATGTCAATGCTTACAAAGTTTGAAGTTTGGGGGCATTTGGATTTTGGATTATCGGATTAGGAATGCTCAGTGGGAAAATGACTGGAGAAGCCTCCCCAAGGAGATAGCATTTGAAGTGGACACTGAAAATTAGATAAGATACAAGGGATACATGGGAAGCAGCTTGAGAAGAGACAAAAATCTAAGCAAGTGCAGGAGGCCTGTGGAATGTGCAGTGCAGAGCACACTGTGTACACACGTGGTTACACAGGGCAGATACACAGGGCTCCCAGGGCAGGCATGCACTGTCTCAGGGAAACACGCAAAGCCCACAAGGAGCTCACACATGCATACACAAAATCTTTCGTTGCTGGTTTTTGAAAATCAACTCTGAGTTGTTCATTAGCTAACTGAAAACAAGGAAACGAAGCGGGTTATCAAACTGCAATGTATCTATACATTTATTGAGTGTGGAAATGACCCTTCCAAATCTAAACGTAACAGGAACCAAATGTTAGAGAAGCCACACTAATGTAAGGAAAAACTGTTCTCAATCTCCATACTTCACATTTTACCATTAAAAAAAAAATACCAGTGGAGCTGACAATATATAACTACTTATTTGGCTGATGCAAAAACCACTCCCCCCAAAAATGTGACATATTTTGACATTTATCTAAAATGAACACATGGCTTCCTTTGAATTTTTTTCCTATCAACCAAATAACCACTAATTTTGAATTTTTAAGGACATTTTTGAAACGTGTCCATGCTAGCTGCTGAGAGAGCACAGAATTACTGTTTTCAAGTTATCTACAATAGAAAAGAACTGTTATAAAATTATACAGATTAAACTGATTTATGAAACAGCTCAAAAGGAAGAAATTTTTTTTAAAGAAAAGACAGAAATTTGAACATGTAACAAGCAAATCTGGGTAACAGGGTAATTAATTTCCTTCAGGTGTCAAATATGTTACTGGTAAACCCAAGCAGGTAATAAAAATAACTTGCACAAGCTTCACATGAGTTAGAGACAATGACAGAAGAAGCTAAGAGTCATCTGCAATTTTCATTGTCATTTTTAGCCCATTTCTTGGCACTGGACATTGTTTTCAATTATAAAGTTCTGGATAGCAGTAGGAAAACTTATCCTCCACTGTGCTCGACACAGGGAAATATTTAATAAAGGACAGTAGCTACAGAACTACAATTCCCCACAGATACAAAGAAACATATTCAAATACTGCCAAAATGGTCTAAGTTTTCTGAATTCCAGCGCTAATTATTCCAGCATCACAGCTCTGCTATTGGATCCCTGCGTGGCATAAAGTGACATAGCCCAAGTTTCAAAAAGACCATTGCCTGAATCCGGCTGTCCTTCACTTCTTTTGGGAAAGTTCCCCTTGTACAGTCTGTAACTGTGACAGTAATTTGCCACGTCCTACAGACTATCGCATCTTCAATTTTCAGTGATTTACTCTGACAGTGCCTCAGTGCCTAAGCCAACCATGGATCTTCCTGAAGTGTCACATTCAGGTACCTGTAAGGAACTGAGTGCACTTAAATGACAGAAAATTATGATTTTCTCTTTTCGAGGGGAGACAAATGACAGCTCAGTCATGCGGTAAATGAAACAAACAGCAGAATCATTTTCTAAGCAACTTTCAGGCTTTTTCTGAATCCCACATATGAGGCACAGGGGATCAAATGGAAATGCATCATCATCCTCCTGTCCTGCCAAAAATGAACACTCTTTACCACCTGACCTTGGACTCAGCACGCTACCTCCTTCATCTATCTCCAGTGCACCAAAACATAGGCAGTGCTCAAGGTTTCATATTTGGCCCTGTGCTCACTAAGCCTGATGCCTTTCCTCACACTATGACTTCCATTATGACTTCTCCCTGAATGAAACCAGATTCCACTTCCTCCTTTTCTCATGCCTGAATAGCAGGTGCACATTCCTGTTCCTCAGTTCCCTAGAGATGTATCATTTTCTTTTAGGATCCTCTCCCTTATTATGTCTCAACTAAAAGTCCTGCCTTCCCTTTACCCAGTCTGCAAATCTCTAGATTTCCTTTTTCTCCCCTACTATCACTAGCCAGCTCAACTCCGATCATCTTCCATCTGAAGCATCTACTCATCCTCTGTTCCTCCCCTCCAGCCTGTCTTAGATATTACCCAAAGTGTGTATCCTCCTCTCGGCCCTATTACCAAACCACACAAAACAGGAAATAGTTGTAAAGCTATCCTCTCTATCCAAGCATTAAATACAACACTATGAGAGCTGCAGGAACAAACTAAAGGAACCAGAAAAGATCTCAGGACAGACATGACCTTCAAACTGACCAAAGCCAAATTTAAGAAAATTTCTGGATATTGGAAAAATAGCTAAAGCACTCCATTCAGACTCCATTACTTGATGCTCTGCTGACTAATAGCTCAATTCTGTGTGGCTTTATGTCCTATAACTCCAGGAAACTGGCCTTCATTGTGAAGGGACAAAACTACCTTTTGCTTCTCTGCTGTCACCTATCACAAAAAGTTCTTTAAAAATATATATATAACATACATATAAGAATATACATATACACATATTTTTTTTTCTTCAAGTCATATATATATGGTTTGAAGAAAAATAGTAGAGAAAAACTTCTTAATCCATCAAACAGTGTCTTACCTACTTCTTTTCTCATTACTGAGACAAAATACCCAACACTAAAAGTGGAGGAAAGCTTTGTTTTGGCTCACAATTTGTAGAGATTTCAGTTCATAGTTGGCTGGCTCCAAGGCAGAGGGCCATGGCAAAGGTGCATCACAGAGGAGAAACAGTTCATGACAGGGAGAAGGCAGCAAAAGCAGCAAGCAGTAAGTGACAAGGGATGACTCTCTTTCTGTCACTTATGTACTATCCAGGCCACCCACCCTTAGGGTGGCTGGCACTGACACCTAGGGTGGGGCAGCCTTAATCCTAGCATCGCACCTTGAATCAATACAGGATCACATTCTTGATCCCAGCATCACACACTCTAGATGCAAACAACTCCAAAGAGTGCCACCTATGACTGCATGAGGGTTTGGGGGGACATCTAAATGCAAACTATAATACACAGCTAAAGAAAAAGAATGCTACTCACATCACAGAAGACCCTTAGAAAATCCTCCTTAACTATGCTTCTTTACAATCACAACCATAACTGCTAAACTTTGTATTTCACTTTCAGTTCTTCAAAGTATATACATGTCCCTAAATAGTACAGCATTTAGGTCTGCATGTTTTGTACATGAATGGAAACAAAGCACTAATTTCTTCTGTCATTTGATTTTCTTCCTTCAACTTTATAGTTCTAATGTTCACCACATTATACTGATTGCTAGTTCATTTATCTTGCTGCTGTATCGTAACACACTTATGAATATGCCAAAAATCAAACAAATTTAACTATTAAAAAGTGCTACTGTAACACCTACTCATGTCTTCTGGTCTATTCATATATAACCTTCAAATTCAAATCATTTGCTCAGTATGTCCTGAGTTATATGAGATCCTAAGTGGGAAAAACACAGATTCATGCTTCTTATAATTCATTTTGGAGAGACAGACAATAAAAAACTACATAAATAGTGTACTAAAAATTCTGACACTAACACTGTGCCTTAGTACCAAGCATGATGTCAAGTGCCAGATTGGGGAAGTAGGAATCCGATGAGATGGAGAATCAGGATTGATCTACTCTGGAGGGAGAAGCCACAGAAAATCTCATTAAAACTTTGATGGCAGCCAGAGACCCAAAGGGAGCATGCACAGCAGCCACTGAGGAAGCCCAGGCACAGTGAGTGAGGAGCAGCGCTTTCCAAGGAGGAACTGAATATAGTATCTGCCTTTCAGGTCATCAGCTAGAACTGTGAGTGCCCAGAGCAGAGCCAGGTGAAGTAGGGAACAAGAGACATGGGCCAGGCAGGTCCCCTCCATTCCAAGGGCAATAGGAGTCTGCTGAAAGCAGGAGTGTGTGTCCACACACAGCATTCTCTCCCTGAATGTGAGTCCCTTGTGTGTGGGAACCGAGGCTCTGTACCTTGTTTTTTCTCCTGCACCATCTTGGGGGCTCAACTAATGAACATATGGTAGTAGAGCAGTGACAAAGCGCTCTCTCCTCAGGACAGTCAGCTGGGTGGGGATTTGCACCAAGTGAGAGCTGACCTTGACCTCAAGCACTTCTCAGGGGAGACAGCCCACTCCCCCGGCACACAAGCCAAGCATGTGTTGTTCAGGGGAGAAGACAGCATTACAGGCAATCAGAAAGTACTGGAAAAATTGGAGGCAGGTGGGAGCTTGTAAATGTTTCCAAAAGAGGTACACGTTTAATGGTATTTCAGAGGCATAAAGGGTTACAGACAGATGGGGAGAAAGGGTCAGGGCATTTCAAGTAAACAGAGATGTTAGGAGAGGAAGTAGCAGATTAATCACAAACAGGTGACTTGACAAGTGGAGGACAGGCCCCAGGCTGCAGTGCAGAGCAGACCAGCGGCCAGGGAAAGGCAGAGGCCAGGGGCTGTGAGGCTGTCCTCTGGAATATCCAAAATCCCACACAAGCCAGCACTTTCACGTAGGGCGTCACCAGATGTCCTTAAGTAAGAAGTTGGAGGAATCTCCCTTTGTTTCTTCTCAAGTCTGAGCATAAGGTGAAGGAAAGAGCCCTGTTTCTTCAGAACTCAGAAGAACGAACAGAAGAAATCACCAAATGCATAAATCTGTTTCTCCACCCAGAAGTATTCCTGGAAACAGGGACTATGCTCACAGTGATGCATCAGCAGAGCTCTCCTGGCAGAGTCATTTGTCCTCATGTTATAGCTCATCAGGTCTGGGAAGCCCTGCCAGACCTGTCAGCTGGATACTAGACATGCAGCTGACTCTCTCAAAACTGCTGTCACCATGGACCAGCTGGGTAGACGAAACACCCATCTTGTGTTTGTAATTTATTCCCTATTTTCTCCCTGCTCAATGTACCCCTCACCAGCCACAGTGTATTGGCTTCCATTTCTTGCACTGGTCATTCTGAAACACTTGCTGCAGCTACTAGAGCCCACTAATTATCTTTAAGGCTCTGTGGATCCAGAGTCAAGGACACCTCGTTCTTCCTTTCATTGTTTTATCTGCAAGTGCTTCTCAGCCCTTTAGACCTCTCTCCACGCAAAGGTTAAGTGTTTTTTAAATTATTATTGAAAGCTTTGCATTACTGTTTTTCTCTAGATGATTACACATATCTCTTTGCTCAACTTCCCTCATGCAGGCAGTTCAAAATTTAGAGCCAATTTCTATTGACTTTTAAGGGGCAAATTTTTCAACCCTAACATACCATTTTTCTAAGGGTAATTTTCAAAGCTTCACTAAGCTGCCTCAATGTACAATAACTTTTAATGAAATGTAGCAAGTAAGAATATTTAGAGCTTTTTAAATTACCCTATCTTAAAAGTATAGGCAAATGGCATTTTCCATATTAACTGACAAGGCCTATCTGTTCTTTGACTAAACTTAATGATTAACACTACAAGAACAAATAGAATCTAGAGAGCTTGAAGCTAGATCATTTCTATTATAAACATTCATATTTTTACTTACTTTTATGTTATTTACAGGAAGAAATAACCCTTTGGCAAAATGACTATCACAGAATATCACTCTGAACACACACACACTCTACAGGAAAAAATTCATTGGTTATACTAAATGTCTCAAGATACATTTAAAAGAACACAGAGCTTTTTCTCTAATTTGCTGAGCTGCCTGTTCACGTTTTAGATTAGAAATGTGATTGTTTAATGTTTCTTTGTTGTACGATTTTACTCAGGCAAACTGTTTGAAGCCCCATACCTGTAAATGGGTACAAAGTATGAAGAAGGCAATGGACTACTACTTGGATTTCTTGATTTAATCTTTTTAAATTAGGTAACAGCATAATGTTTGAGAAAGCTTTCGGTGTTACTCCCGTGTTTTGGTTAATTTTATTCTCTAACTGAAGTGGCATCTGTTCATTTATTTCACTACTGCATACTGATGGGCCAAATAATGAAGCATTTACAGAACCATAGCCAACTCCTTGCGAGGCATACACTGATAATCAGGTTAACTCCACAAATGCATCACTCTCTTCGTATAGCTTTGTCTTTAAAAAGAAAAAAGCATTCCAAAGAATAGAGTGATTAACTTTGGTAGAATAACTCACAGCATAGTGCTTTTTGTAGTCTTCGGATTTTGATCGCTGTGCGGTAGGCAGAGAAACGTACATTATTCAGGTCAGCTGAAATGGAAAAAGGAGTAATTTAAACAGCATGCTTATTTAACTTACACTGAATGCCAAGAATGTATTTGCTTACTTTGGATGATGGAAAAATACCGCGTCTGTCCTCAATAAAAAGCCTTCTCCTAATTTCACTACGTCTATTTTTGCAAATAATTAAATGATCATTAGCATCATGATGCGATACATTTCAAAGCAGTTCTATGAAGAAAATTCTAAGAATATTTCAAATAGGTGGCATGGCTCAAAACCCAAAGTATAGTGCTTTGGCATGCCGAGTTCTTTGACTTGCAGGACACTGGAAGGGGAAGGGCCTTAAAGCAAGGTCTTTCTGACTTTCTTCTGCCCTCCTGTCTCTTATTCCACTTTCTCCCCCAAATAAAGTCAAACAACCAGAATTCCTCTTCCTCAAAGCAAGCCACAGAAACTGGCACTGCTCTTCTCCAAAGCCAGCCATAAAATCTAGAAAGGACACTCTCTGACCTTCCCTTTTGTCCCTTGGAGACTATGTGACAGGCATCCTGAAGGCCACACAGAGAAGCTAAGCAGCACCTGGACAGAAAGACTTGCTCAGGTTCTCCTTCAGTCTAATACCATTAGATAAGACCCCTTTTGTCTAATCAGACTTTGACATGGCTGGCGATTCTTCATGGGACCTGTACAGAAAACTAGACCATTTCCCCCGGGGGTCTTTATTTCTCAAGACTCCCATGTTCCATAAAACTTTGATTAAGTTCATTGTCTGTTCTCTAGTTAACCTGTCATGCGTTGCAGGATAATTAGTTGTGACCCTTACAGTGGAGGAGGAATAGGACCATACTTTCTGCCCCTATGTAGGAAAAAGAAGATGAGGAAAAGAAGATACAACTGCTACTATGGCCAAATAGATTCCTTCTCTATTGCTAGCTAGAGGGGACTGTCCTCCTCCAGGGGCATTTTTCTCAAGGATAATTAGTTTTCTGTCAACCAAGCTGTTTATTGCACTGCTCATGAGGGTGGTCCTCTTCTGCCCTGTAGTCAATCTGGTTAAGATGATCAATATTACAATCTTGAAAACAATGCATATTGTAATTTCCTGTTCTGTGCCCTAACGACGGAGTATCAGAGACACTAGAGTCAGAAGAAAACTTTCAAAATTTGCCACCTCACTTTATGAACTACAGAAAGCATTGGTTTTCTTGTTTGTCTTCTGCAGCACCTTCTCTTACCCAAATAAAAGAGCATGCAGAAGAAATTCCAATGTTTAAGAGATTAAAAAAAAAACTATGTGCCTCTTGCTGAAATGGGAATGGGAGGCTTGAGTGCTGCTTCTCTCTCCCTAATTACCTGGAGAAAAACTAAAAAAATAATCCTGGAACAACCTGACAGAAGCAGGCTGAGCAATCAGCTGAAAGCAACTGTCTACTAGAAAGAAACGAGTAGGACCTTCATCTCAGAATGTTTTATTGTACATTTTATATACATTGTATATTACAATAAATTTAGCTTTTCATAACCTAAGCAAATGAAATTAAGTTAGCTAAACTGATTTACAAAATTCCTAAGTAAAAAAAGCTAAAAAAAAATTAAGGCAGTGGATTGAAGTTCCACAGCTATTACATATTTTTTTAAAAGCTGAAATTTAAGATGGCTCAATATGAAAGAGGTCAAACCTACAGTTCCATTCCTCCTGGTAAAAGAACTCCCTCGGCTCCCACTCCTCCAAACCACACATCCTCTTAAGAAGACAGGCAATACCTGCTTGCTGTGTTGCCCTTGGGAGAGTCAATGCCATTCAATGGTAATGATGTCAGTCTTCAATGTACAATGTCATGTAAGAAAAGCTGGTGACTAGTTTCCTTTCAAGAATGTACAGCTCTCAGTCATTTAGTTAATCTGTTCCTGTTCCTAAAACAACACTTACCAAGGGATTGAAATAGTTCAGTCATCTTAGGATGATCCCAGCAGGTCGTCTGTGTTTGATGACTGAAAAAAAGGGTAAAGTTTTAAAAACAAACAAAAGACCATCAAATCTAGGCCACAAAGAAAATACTCAAATGGAATTCTTTTTTTCAAAAATTTCAAGATACATACAAAATCGCCACCATCGTGGATTACTCAGGACCTGATGGCTAATTATTACTTAATATTGGAAACACTAACAATGCATTTTATTTGACCAACCATATTGTGACAGAACAGATGAAAATTTCTGATTTTCCTGTTATCAAAAAGAACTGAAACTAAATATTAAAATCTAGATATCAAGAGTGACTGTCGGGGGCACTTGGGGCCCCAGGATGATGTGGTCAAGTCAGTAGAGGTGTCAGAATAAATCCGATCCCGAAAAGCAGATGTAGATTCTCATGCAGAACAAATCCCCAGGCAGCAGAAGCGCTGTGAAGATCCGCTATCATCTAGCAATCTTAACTGAATTTTCAGAGACCAGAGGAATGAAGAGTTTAAGTGTGAATGGTATTTCCACCTCACAGTCCATGGAGCTGCCCTCCTTTCTAACCCTGGCTCCCTCCTTCCTCAGTGCAGATTTGCTCTCCTTCCTCTTCCTGTGTATCCAGAGCTCCTCTCCTCTCAGGTAGGTGTCTCTCTCTTGAACATTTTGATTCTTCTCAGCTTCCTCTGGGAACCAGCATTATTATTTGTATATGTATTGAACTATTTTGTTTCTGATCCTTATTCCTCACTTTCAAAGCAAATTTTTATTACTTTCTCTTTTTCTGAAAATTTCAAAACTAATACATATATTAGCTGGAAGTCCATAAGCCATCGGATGAGAGTAAAACAGATAAATATAGTGTTTAAAATTGTATATGTGTGTGTGGTGTGTGTGTTAAGTAGTTCATCACTTTGATGGGTTAGTGGCCTTATTTTTAAAAATAGTTTACTGTCCCTTATCTAGGTCAGAATAGGGTAATAATATTTAATAGTACTCAAAAGACTTCTTAGACAATACTAAGTTCTTACAGAATTGTTTAGTAAGCTTTGTGAAACACCACAGTATACAAGAGAGAAGATACTAAAATATTCATGAAACAAATTTAGGAAAAATTGTTTTAAAACTTATGTAATATATCAAAAAGTGGGACATGTCCCTGGGATAAGAACATAATCCACTGTTATATATATTACAGATAACAAAACCCACAAATAATTCATAATTCACTTGGATAAGTATATAAAGTTCGTATTTGAAATCGAGTGTGTAAAATGTTCTGGCAATTCCAAAACTCAAGCAAAACTATATACCGTAATTCCACAATGGGAAGATCTATTTCAGGATGAGCTGGAAAAACTATCTGACTCCCTCTCCTCTGGTTCTTGACTCTAATGTAAAAAGGCAACGATTTCCACTTGACTTGAACACTAATAAATCCATCCACCTTTTCATTATCTACACTGTTCCAAGGAACATGGGTCAAGTATTCAGCTGTCTGCCCTCAATTCTTCCTATACATAAGGTGGCCAAGAACTTGATAGAAATGTGGAATCACAGAAAGAATAGTCTCCCTAATACCACTAAGAATGAAAGAACAATTTGCTGAAAATATAGTATAATTTCAGGACATCATCGTGGGCTCCTGGTCTTAGCCTACAAAGACTCAGTTGATTCCTTGTCTTTTGGGTAAGTTCACTCCCATGAGAAGAGTACTGTGCAGACTTCCCATCCTGATGGGACAAACTAAGGCTGGAGGACCAACCTAAAGCTCTCAGAAACCCAGAGCCAGACTCTTACTTAAATGGCAAATATAAGGATGCTTTCTCTAGAATCACATGTGTGGAGGCTAACCTCACACAACCTCTACATGACCACAGGAGGAAAATGCCACTACCCACTCAGGGAGAAGACTGAGAATCCAACCCGCTACTGACGTCCCGGAGCTGAGGGAAAACACACATTTGGCAAACAGATGGAGGGAGGGAAACGGCATCTCCCTTTGTGAATTCAATACCAGTTGATTCATTAGGCAGAACTGCCAACGCTGAAAATAAATACATCTTCTGGTTACAAAAGTAAAACTGCATCTTACCAAACAACAGTCCAAAAAAGCAGTAGATGCAGTTTGCTGTTGGGTTTTGTTTCTTTTCTTTTTCTTTCCTTTCTTTTCCTTTCCTCTTTCTTTTTTCTTTTCCTTCCTTCCTTCCTTCCTTTCATTCATTCGTTCTTTTTTATTTAAGTGGGGAGAAAGGATTAGAACAAAATCCACAATGAACCCAAAGCCTTGAAGTATTTGAACAGCTGCAGATAGCTCAGCAACTCTTGCTAAAATGCATCCAGTTCTCCCATCAAAAGGGAATCAGAGTAACACCACCTCCAAAAGAACAGCTTAGGGCCAAGGATTTAGCTCAGTGGTTTCGCCGCTTGCTGAGCAAGCACAAGGACCCGAGTTCGATCCTGGTACCAACAAAAAAGAACAGCTTAGCTTCATTCAAGCTAATCTCAAATATGAAAAAGGAAGTGGAACTTAATACTATGTAGTCTGATGAACTATCATATAAAATTATGATTGAGTTACCAAAATCCTCTTTTTAAAAGTCATCAGACATAGGAATCTGTCTGAGAATATGAAAAATTTAAAATGTAACCAAGCAACAAGCAATAGTTGAGTCCAAAGCAATAGTGAAAATGTGTGACATCTAACTAGGGTCCCTGGCCCCCTCAGTTGTGCCTAAGATAGGAGGCTTTGGGTGGGGGGAAATCAGTGTGTACCCTATAAAGCTTAAATTATCTCTGAGCTATTTTAAATTCTGTAAACTGAAGACACCTTATCACAATGCATGACTTTTGTCCATAGAAATGCAAATTGTGTCCCATGGAATCCAGCTATTATTGACCTGTGGATATTGACTATTTTGTCAGCTTTGCATCTCTAAGTAAATTCATCTTGGTATCCCTTATCTGACTATAAAGACAAGGCACTTTGTCTTCTCTTTGAAGACTGCCTCAACTTCTTATTGGTTCTCTTATTAATGAGTTAAATGACATATCTGACATATGCTCCTTTTATATTTGTATAAGAGTGAAGATTTTACCTATTTTGAAAATTATTCTTCAACATCCAGACAGTCGTTCTTTATACTGGACTTTAGGTAGGAATTACACAGCAGTGTGTGATTTGACTGGTATGATTTCTACCAATGGCCCTTTACATGTGACTGTCCCAGTTGGGATAATATGGGGTCTCACATATTATGGGATTTAGTGAAATACTATACCAACAAGGTTAGTAAGTAGTATAGGCATCTACCTGGTGTTATTCAGAATAATGTACTCTAAAAGTAAAACAATGTACTTTGTACATTGTACTCATGTACTCATGAGTAAAACAAAAAAATATGATAGTACACAAACAAATACAAAAGTGTTGTGTCATAACACTGCTTATTATGTGAAGCAATGAACTTAGAGCAAAGTATGTTTACTTTTGACAAATTAGTAAGAGACTGATTTCTGGGCAAACAACTGCTCTGGGGAAGATATTTTTAAAACCCATTTGTCCTCATTAGAATAGTCTTATTTTTTCCCTAGAACACAGAAAGATGATTAGAAGGCATTCTTCTTCTCCAAAAACTGACATGTGGCCAAAAATACTCACTTGTTACTATCTACCCAATTTCATGTTTGAAACTAAAATTTAGAGGTTTGCTATTTATCATTTCAGTCCCATTTTAAATGTAAAAGCATATGAGAGAAAAAAACTAAAAATGAGCAAGTTAATTAAAAACATAAATGTAAGAAAAAGAACTCTGATAATTGCTCTGGGAGAAGACAATCAAAAAGAGAAATGTTTTTTCCTTGCTGTCAAAGAGAAAGATAACACATTAGGCCAGGTTGCATAATATTAATTATAGGGATAGACTATCATGCTAGTGTTCAAGTTGTACTTTTTGATGGAAAATTCTCCTTTTCTATATGTAAACTCAATTCACCCTATAATGTTGTGATTTAGGTGACATTTGACAGATGAAGGTAAGTCAGGCAGACAGCACTCAGAGAATTTGTCCAAGGTCACAAGCAAGTAGCAGGCATGACACCTGAACACAGATGATTTGATTATAAGCCTGAGCCTTGATACAGAAGTATATTTGCAAAATTAGGGTTGTAAAGTGTTTCTTGATGAAGCTACCCATATCTGAGCCCATAGCCCATCATTATAATCATTACAAACAAGCCCATCTCCCTGGCTGCATCTCACTCCTCTCAAACCTTGGGCCTGGATCTGCTTACTGGCTTGCCTTTTCTGAACTGAGGCAGCTGGAGAATACACTGGAGAAAACTGCTCAAGAGTCAGCCTACTTTACTTTCAATATCGGATTTCAAATCTAAAATGTCCAACTGCTGGTAACTGCACTACATTCCTTAATAAACTTGCTTCCCCAAACCCCAAGATGCTCATTTCCTACTGCCTCCTCTCTCCCAAACTAGAAGTAAGTTTCCCTCCTTGCTCTAGAATCTTTTGATTTTATCTCATGCTTCACTAAAAAATTAAACCCCATTAGACTAGGTTTCCTTCATCTTCCTATGACCAAATCAGTAAACTTCCCTCTAGCCACTAGCTGGGCTTCCCCTCTCCTTCACTGAGGAACTGTCACCTTCCTATCAAGAGCCAATGCTTCCCAAGGACTTAAAAACTCTCATGCTGCATGATCAACCCTCTCTCAGTAAGGATATTCTTGAGAATACAAAGTTTATAGACCTGCCATACACACACACACACACACACACACACACACACACACACACAAATCCACATTTTCTGCTAGCTACCGGTACCACCCTTTTTCTCTCCTTCACAAACAAAACTTACAAAAGTTGTATTCTGCACACACTTTCTCATGCCTCCTTTGTTAATCGACCTGGTTATACTTGGCTTCTAATTTCTCTCCTTCACTCAAACTACTCTTATTAAAATTACCAGTGAGTGCCATGGTACTAAGCCACTCCACTCCCGAGGGTGGGAAGAAAGAAACTTCCTAAATCAGTCATGTAGTACATTTAGAAGATGAGAGACAATATGAAAAAAATAGAAATAATCAGAAAAATGAAGTTAACCCAGGCAAAATGTTGGCTCTGCTGATGTCTACTTTACATATGCTCATTAAAGTTATAAAAGGAATCAAGAGTTCCTATCTAATCAATTCTGCATATGGGTGACTAAGGGATAAAAAGTGCAGACAGATTTTGGCAATGTGGTGTGACATCATTCATTGGAGTAATACTTCCTTAAAGATCTAAGAGTTATATACCAATTTTGAACTTTACACTTTTCCATTTTTGTTTTTTTTCAGGCATGAATATATGAAAAATTGGAGTAACCCCAAGGGTAATGCTGACCCTCACTCTGGGCACGTCCTTTGGGAGTGTTGGGGCAGTAGATGAGAAAGCTATGTGGGAAGCAACTCACATGTTCCCCAGGTTATCTGCAACTTCTCCAACCTCTCACAAACACTTTCTGCTCTTCTCTATGCTTTGAAAAGGGGGAAATCCCCAGGTTATATGTGGTACAATAAGATACACTCCCCCTCTTAGAATACTCCTCCATCTCTGAATATATTTATCCCATTTTTCTTGCTGTTTTCTGAAGCACTTCTAGAAGTTCTCTTTTGTAACTGTCTAAATGTGTTGTCAGGGCTCTCACATGTCCTGAATGGACTGAAAACATTTATGGAAATTTCCATCAAATAAAAACATTACAGTGTGTCCTCATCCACCTTTTTACCAGATCTGGCACTGTACAGTCTCTGGCTCCTCTCCAAAGATAAACATTATGAGTCAATTCAGGACACTGAGGTAATCATAACAATATGATTAAAGAAACACATGAAAGAGGACTTCCAGAACTGCTTCAGAAAGTGGCAAAATTTATAGGATAGTACGTTCAAAGTGAGGTGAAGTATATTGAGGGAGATTAATGCTGTTTCCTTTAGTGTAATGATTTTTTTCAAAGCTTAGACATTCACTATACTTTTGGGTTGTATCTCATACTCTCAGAAACACAGGAATAAATTTAAGGAAAAAAAGAAAGTGTCAATGTGAACAATTTAAAAATTCAAATAAAATGTATGATCCCAGGGTAATAACATTCTATGAAGGTACAAAGTCTTACAAGAAAAACAGCCATGAGCCCCTCATGATCGTGAAGCTAGGAGACAGAGGACATCTAAGCGTAAAATAATGGAAAACTCCAAGTCTCCTGGATCTGACTACAGAATGCAATTAACACAGTTTTACATTCAGGTCCGAAGATACAGCACATAAAGGACTGTGAGAAACAGGCTACCACACACCTCCGAATCTTGACCCAGTCATGCTGTAACACTGTCCCACCCAAAAGGCTGGGGCCTGGATGGAACTAAAGTGAGAGGAGGTCGCTGGTGGTACCAGCCGACTGTGCCTCGTGCGATGCATCTTTTGCAGCTGTGGACATCAGACTCCAGTTTTTTCAGCCTTTCCATGTGGACTTACACCAGTGACTCTCCAGGGAGCTTTGAGGCCTCGGCCAAGGGCTGCCTATTTGCTCCCTCTAATGCCCAGGCTTTCAGCTTTGTGCACTGAGCAGCGACTGGTTTCTCTGGATCTCCAGCGTGTACATGGCCACTGTGAGGCTCCCCTCCTCTGACCATATGAGTCGCTGTATAACTATGTGTCTCCTAGTGGTTCTGTTCCTCTGGAGAACCAAGACATACAGAAGCCTCACTTCCTGCCCTCCTCTACCGCCAATCTCTGATTCTCAGAGTGCAGGTCATATGCTGTGGCACTGGCCAGGGGAAGCTCTGTGTGCCCTTGCCTGAGGGTATTAGCACCAGGCTTTTGTTTCTATCAGAGTCAAATTTGTTGTTGTGTCTTTTTGGTTTCTGTTTAAAAGCTGAGCCTGGTGCATGTAATCCTAGCACTTGGGAGGCTGAGACAGGAGGATCGCTGAAACTTTGAGGCCAGCCTTCCCTACATAGTGAGTTCAATATCAGCCGAATTGCATTGTGAGACCCTGTCTCAAAAAACAACAAAATGAAAAGCTGAATTTGTATTTTTTCACTTTTAAGAAAAAAATTTACTACTTTATTTCTTCTATTTCTATGTATATATTTTAATATCTTTATTGAAAATTGATATCTTCATTCCCAATCTCCTATCAGAGTCTGTCAGGTCTTTGAAGAATGACATTCTCTTATCTATAGAAAATCACAGTAGTCCATTACTGTGTCATAGTGTGAAACTTCCTTAAACAAACAAACATAGAACAGCTTATAGAAAGGGCCACATCAAGACAGTGCAGGAGACTGGGGAAGGCATGAGCCATCAAACAAAGCATGCACTTTGTATATAAGTGCAACAGGTACATAATAAATGGAAACCAGTCTATAATATGAAAGAAGGGGTGTTTGCTTATTTTCTCCACTGGTCTTTACTTTCTTAAATATAATCCTTCATCCTATCCAAATTTTCTATGTGATTAAATATTTCTGGTATCTGTCTCAATTACAGGGATCCAGGACAGAAGCACGGAGGATGAACATTCCAGAGCCAGAGACAGACCTCTGTGTGTATTTATTAATTACCTTAATGTGTATATTAGTTACCATCAATGGGAACAATAACAGAATCTATTATTGGGCTATTGCTGGGATAAGAGAATAAAAGAAGTCACCCACCACACAGAGTCTAGCATAGTGCCTGGCAAATCAGTGTTCATCACAACGATCATCACTGCTATCCACTACAACTATTCAGTATTTTATATGGCTATTTCTGGAACAAAATAGAAAAGCAGTTTTGTGTGATTAATTTGACATACTAGGAAAATTAAACCCGAAGTTTTTATAACTCTCTGGAGATTAACTTTCAGATACAGAAATGAATAATTTGTATAAAACACAAACAAAACATATACAAGTGAAGAGATCTGGCTTTTATGGTATGGTAGACTTTTGCATATTTTGATGACAGCAGGAGCCAATTTCAAACTTTATTAAACTTAGAGTATAATGAACTGTCATAGGCTATATTAGAAAAAATGAGTTCAGTTTTAGGAAGTTTTTCTTATACATTTTAAATATAATTTAAAAATATGTTTCAACTCAAAAGCTTGTTATAGTTTGGATCTTAAACATACACAAAGGCTACATGGAAAGGCTTAATCTATAGAGTGATACTATTCGAAGGTTGTGGAGTCTTTAAGAGGTGGGGCTAGTGGAGGTCTTCCAGTCATTGGTTGGGTGGCTCCAAGGGGATTGTGGGATACCCTTCCCCCTCAAGCCCTTCCTCTTCCTTTCTTTTGCTTTCTGGTCATCAGGTGAGTAGTTTTGCTCTGTCTTGTGCTTCCCAGCATGATAAGCTGGCTCGCCACAGGTCTAAAAGCAATGGGTCAACAGATCTTGGATTGGAACCTCCAAAATTATGGGTTAAAATAATAATTTTCCCCTTGTAAGTTTATTACCTCAGATATTTTGTATTGTGCTGGAAAGCTGACTAAAACAGAAATTAACAAACACAGGAATTTATACCACAAATACTGTAACAGTTCAGATCTATATTTGGTCATTTTCTACAAACAAGTATACTTCAAAATGTTAGGCAGGAATTACTTAGAAAGTCAGAAATGCATTGGGAAGCCACCAAAGTATATTATAACTAATCTGTAAAGTTAAAATATGTAATAAAAATAAATTTTCCTGATTCTCTTTTCAAATCTCTTGCTCCACTCTATCATTAAAATACATATATAAAAGTGTATACTTAAATACTGAAAACATCTACTATTTTTACTTGAATATTATTATTTGTTGGCCAAATTAATACATTCTAATTTGCCTAAGGAAAATTGAATTTCATGACAAGCTAAATTTGTTTTTAACATTTTTCTTCTACTTACTAGTACAGTCATGCAAGACAATGTATGTTCAAATCTTTGTAAATAGGGAGGAATGGAGGGGTTGAAGGGAGGGCTGGGCAAGGGTGAAAAATAAGAACCAAGAGAGAATATGTAAAGGTGTAAATTTCCAATGATGAATGTCATTATATTGTATACCTAAAATGTACCAATGATTAGAATGAATAATCGATAATGTAAAACAGGAAGAAAAGGTCCAAAGGGGTAGGGGTAGTGGGAGAGGCAGGGGAAAGGAAAGAAGGGAAAGGAAAAAATGATGAGAAATGGAAAAAATGGAAATAAAGTCTTTGTAAATAGGGAAGGGTGGAGGGCGTGAAGGGAGGGCTAGGAATGGGGAAAAAATAAGAACCAAGATGCATTATATAAAGGTACAATTCCCAATGAGAAATGTAATTGTGTTGTGTACCTACAATGTACCAATAAAAGAATTTAATACAAAAAAAAAAGACAATGTATGTTCAAAGTCTTTTCATTTATCATTCATTTGTTCATTAATTTATTTGGGGATTAAATTTTAATTTCATAACAGTTCTTCATGTGGAAATACTGGCCTTTATAACTCTACCCCCAGAGTTTGCTGTTCCTTCTTAAACAGGAAATAAACTCTTAAGTGACACAACACAGCACGTAATGAAAGATTCATGTTAAACAAGTTTTATAAAAACAGGAGAATTTGCTTCATATAAATGGGAAAATTTCTAAATGTTTCAATATCTTAAAAAATATTTAACACTTAAACTGTTTTTAGTAGGCTTTCGTCCTAAAGGTCATTATTAAAAATACTGGCCACCATGGTGTTATATATTTTTTCATATTATTCATATATTTTTTTCATATTTTTTATATAACTGACCTGGGTGTAGACAAATCTCTTTTAATAATAGAGTTTATATTAAGGATGGTCTTTAAAAGTATCAAAACAACAAGAACATCACTATATGAACACAACTGAGCAAGAGACTTAATATTTTCTTTATCTAGTTAAAACCAAAATCCAGGGCTGGGGATTTAGCTCAGTGGTACCACTGCTGCCTGCCTTGCAAGTGCAAGGTCCTGAGTTCAATCTCTGTACCAAAAAACCCACCAAAATTCAGTTTGCATTTAAAATAATCATATGACCTGGAATTCTAGGTCAGTTTAATCAAGTAATTACAATTAGGTTACATGGATTTCTAGACATTGTACAGTACCTATACTAGTTTTGTACTGCTGCTTCTCCATGAGCTAAAATCAAGTTTGGCAGGGCTGTGTTCCTTTCTGGAGGTTCTACAATAATCCCATTTTCTTTTTCCAGCCTCTCCAGGGGGCCTGTATTTCCAAGATCATGATCCTCTTCCTCTATCTTCAAAGCCAGCAGCAGCTAGCATCCTCCCAATCTCTTTCTGAGCTCGACACTTCTGCCTTCCTCTTCCACTGTGAAAGACTCCTGTGATTGCATTGGGACTATCAGGACAACCTCCATAATTTAAGGTCAGCTGACTTCCAATAACCTAATATATTCACAGGCTTCATGGGCCAAGGTGGGGGCATCTTTTGGTGGGGGGCATTATTCTGTCTCAGATTTATATCTACACCTGTATTGTTCAGTTCAGGTCAATTTTACCAGAGTTCATTAAAGTCCTCTAATAACATTACCATTATTTGGAATAAAATGTAAGATTTTCTTAAAGGCTTAAAATTTGAATTAGATTATCACATCTGCTTTACAACAAAGACTCCTTTAAATTCATGCTTGTACAAATTGCACATTAACCAACTACTTTGACAATGTATTCTCAAGTTCATCATAACTCAATAATACACACGAACAAAAGCATTCAATTCTTATAAGACAATGTAACATATATAGCTTATTATATGTATTAAATGTTATGGGAACAGTTTTTGTTAATCTAAGTTTTTGTTAATTTCAAATTACAAGAAAATATTCATAAGAAAGTATTATTTCACTGACACTGAATTCACACACAAATTTTTCAGGAAGAACAATACCAGAAGAATAGTTTTTAGCACTGGCATGGATTTTGAAGATACCATGCCTTGTTTTAGGCCTGTCATAAAAGAAAGTGGGCACAAAGATCTCGACCCAGTCTGCCTGAGGTCACACTGCTCATGTGAGACACAGCTGTCACCTTAGTGTGCACTGCCACAGTTAAGACACTGCACTCCTTACACAAAATATAGGGTCAAATATGACCATCACTATATCACATTGTAAATCAATAGATTTACTAACTTAAACTTCAAAAGACTGCAGAAGCAGTAATTTATCATTCTGTCCTGTGACAATACATGTACTAAGCCAAGGAGCCAATCCTACTTATATGCTATGTAAATTATACAAAACTTATAAAGTGCCACATAAGAAGAAACGGGCAGAAAGGAGGAGCTAAACTGACAACAAAATAAAGAATGATGAGTCTAAACTAATACTGCAGATAAATTCCCCAAAGATGAAGAAAATTTAAAATATGACAAATGTCACTCTGATTTTTAAACTGATTTCCTCCAAATATTAAATATATATATATATATATATATGAGAGAGAGAGAGTTTCTCCCGTGTAATAAGATTGAATTCCATTTTTGAAAGTTATGGGAGAAGCCTGTTGAGTTGTCAATAAAGCTTTATTTTCTTGGTACCTTAAATGAGAATTAAAATCAACTTACTTGATGTAATAGGGCACTTTATTATGTGAGATGGATCTCTGCCATGGCAGCTGGACTGAAGCTGCAGAAACAAAGGGAGATTATTGGAAATACTGGTAACTCAAAAGCCTTACACCTTAATGCAAAACAACTGAACACATTTTATAGCAAATCCAATGAGAACTGTTCTGAGTTTTGAGCTGGACTCCAATAATTATGAAATGCATGAGACCAAACACCATGGCTTGAAATATTCATCTAAAGGTAGGAAAGAAACAACCCAGGTTCAGTTTCTTAGACAATTCTAACAAACTGAACTTGTTGATACATATACTTCTAAAAAACCAATTTATGAACACTACAATTTAAAACTTTGTGACATCTGGAAATGTACTTTGTATATATTTTATATCCAGATTAAAAAAATTAGATTTCTCAAGACTGGATTTTCCAGATCACTAATAATATTCTTTACTTGGCATCATGTTCACAAGGAAAAGCTATTGAGTACAGATGGCATTTATATGAATCCAGTTATGTGAAATTTAAAAAAGGAAAAATAAAAATAGGCAAAGGCAATTTAAGTTTAAAGAACTAAAGCAATCATCTGGGATGAAGAATTTCAGATACTTATTTTCATTTGAGATACACAAAAAGTAGTTTCCTACTTTGTGGCAGAAATTACTATGATTGAGACTTTCTTTTTAATTGAAGTATGTATTTTTTACAACTCTAGTCACTTCTTATTTTAAAAAATTATGTTGTTTCTTCATTAAGCCAATTATTTTAAGACTTATTTAAGAAAAGTTGCACATATGAATAAAGAGCTATGAGAGAATTTTGCTACAAATAAATAAATCAAATAAAATTGCAAATATCACTAGACCTTCATGTTATCAGTTGTCACTAATGACTTTTTTCTGAATTTCAGGTTATGTTGGTATCTTACAAATACATGGCATTCTAAACTTCACCAAGCATTTTCAGATTTATCTTTTGCTTCAAAAGCCAGCAGGACACACACATTCAAGTTCCATTTGACAGATAAGGAACTAAATACCCAGAGATCAAATAAGTTTCCAAAGAGCACAGCTAGTAAACAGACGTTGGAGTTCCAATGTGATCCCGGGTCTTCTGGATACTAGTTCAGCAAGTTGCCTGGTCAACAGCTCTCCCTGTCTTTCTGAAATGCAAGCACTCCTTTCTCCATCTGTGTCAATGAACGGTATGAAAAGGAGATGAAAATGCAGAACTGGGTATATTAAATTTCTCTTTACAGCCAACCTCATTTCAGTGCTGGCACCAGGTTAATAGGTCAGTTTTTATTTTGTGCCTAACTAAACAGGCTGCTTTCATAACCATGGCTACAGTCCAGGAAACATAATAAACCCAAAGGTTCTAAGCCGCAAGGGATAATAATTACTACATTTACTAATTGGGATTTTGTTTACACTTCTCCATTCATTTTAATAATTCTTTTGATTTGAACAACTTTAACCTACTTGGACTGCCAGTGCTAGACAATAAAAGGCCATGTGCTTCAGTTTCCCAAAGTAGGAGTGAATTTCACAATATTTCATGTCTTAAATAGCACAAGTTAGATTTCTACAATGAAAGAGTGATTGATAAGAGAAAAGGAGGCTTTTCATCAATATTAACCAAGGATCTTTAGAACTGTAAAGAGATTCTCAAATCTTCTGAAAGTTTCTCTTTACTTTGGTCTTAATATATAGCTTTACATTCTACAAAATTAAGAAATCTAGAGTACTTCATACCTAATGAGTATACTGAAAACCTTTGTACTTCGTCATCAAGTTTGATGGTATCCAAACTTGAAAAAGTATCCTGGAAGCTGGATGTGGTGACATATATCTGTAATCTCAACAATCTGGGAGGCTGAGACAGGATGATGGAAAGTTTGAGCCCAGCTTGAGCAATTTAGTGACTTAATGAGACCTTATCTCAAATTAAAAAATAAAAAGTGTTGGGGATGTAGCTCAATGCAGAAGTCTGAGGTTCAATCCCCAGTAACACAATCAATAGATCAATCAATCAACCAATGAACAAAATGTGCCCTGGTCCAGTAGAGAGTATTCAAGGAAGGATTACATGTCTCTTAAAGATAGACTACCTTAGGGCTGGGGATTTAGCTCAGTGGTTCCACTGCCTGCCCTGCAAGCACAGGACTCAAGTTCAATTCCCGGTACCAAAAAAAAAAAAAAAAAAATAGACTACCTTAGGCTTCAGGTTTGGGAAGCTGATTGGAAGTGTGTGTGCGTGTGCATGTGTGTGTGTGTGTGTGTGTGTACGATTGATTGATTAGGACCTATGAAATTATGAAAGGAAAGCCTGCTTTTAATTCAGGTAAAGCAGTTTATCAACAGTTACAAAAAGATTAAGAGAAAGTACAAATGGGCCGGGGATTTAGCTCAGTGGTTTCACCGCCTGCTGCGCAAGTGCAAGGACCCGAGTTCGATCCCCAATACCAAAAAAACAAAAACACAAAAACAAAACAAAAAAAAGAGAGAAAGTACAAATGCAATCAGTTTAGTTAGGAGATACGGTTTATGCTTCAGTTTTCTCTATGGTTGTAGATGCAAAGAAGTTGTCAAAATTGAGAAATACAGTTTGGCTTGTTTTCAACTTTACTTAAATTAAATAAATTACTTTTTTACATATATTTGACAAAGGAAATGAAAGGAAAATAATTAATATTTACTTAAAGCTTTTGTGCCAAGAACTGGGCTAGGACCTTTGTGTAAGTTGTTGATATGCTTTTCTTTTAATTTTCAAGGCAATCAGAGGAACTAGGTTTATGGTATTTTAAGACAAATTAACTTTCAGAAATTCACAGCTCTGGTAAAAGGCACAATGAATATTTAAACTCAATCTTGGTCACTCTAAATCCTATATTCTTTAGTGTCCTTGGCTGTGAATAATAAATAAAATAGGAGCTCAAATTATTTATTTAAGGTCTCATGAACTGTACATAAAATTTAAAATTCCAGTTGGAGAATATATGCTTTGACTAAGCATGCAATATGTGTCCAGAAGAAAAACTTAAGTATGATTGCAGTTCAGCCTAATAAGCTAAAATCTTCTCATTCAAACATTTGTGGAGAAGTTTTTAACTATAAAAGCTGCAGGTAAATTTTAAACTAATGAGCACTTTTTATGGAGAAAAAGTAATTTAGAATCTTAAAAATGAAAATGATATTTTGTATGAAAAAGTTAACCTTTGCATATGAAAAAACAATGAGGATATACCACAGTAGGTATAACAAATGGTCAAATGAAAAAACACATCTAAGGATAATTTCATTTTGGTTGCCTTTCATAGATGTATCAATTATCATCATACTATAACAAATAAGCAGTAAAAAATATTTTCATTAATGTTAATACCTCCTCTTATACACTTATCTACTATAGTACACATATCTTTGGCAAAGACTGGTTGAGTGAAAGTAAAAGAATATACTAATTCATTCAATCAGTGATAATTGGTCATGTTTGCTGGTACTTACTAGAGAGAAAATGCTGGGATGATGGTCCAAAATCTCTGTGAGCTTCTTGAAGCTGTTTAAGGCGATCATCCACAGAAACCTGCACACACACGCACAAGACAGATGAAATGATTTGATTTCAAGAAAATGACTTTAATATCTTTTATTTAGGCATTATAATAAGTGATGCTATTGCCTCAGACATTACTGCTTGGATAGACTTCTCGAGCACTAGTATCAAAGTCAAAGTATGAAATCAACTTCTAATACCACATAAGAATAAATAATGTCAGATACTCTCCTCAGAAGTTTATATGAATTAACTCTTTTAATACTCACAATAACTGTATTGGCTAAGCACTATTATTGTTATCATTTTACAGACAAAGGAACTGAGACACAAAGAGAGTCCCACAGCCATTAAACTAGTACACGGCAGCACTAGTATTCATACCCTGGCGGTCTGGTGACAGAATCTATTCCCTAGCCATTACGCTTCTTCCTGTAGGTCAGTATGCTGCTTCTAAAGCACCTTATAGCAAAAAGTACTACAGACAGCAAATGAAAAGAAGCCTCGACTATACCAGGGGGGAAAAATGATGGATGGGTAAATAGGTAGGCAGATAGCTAGGTGGATGGATGGATGGATGGACAGACAGACAGACAGACTCAAATGATAAGACAGAAAATAGAGATAAGACAAGTGAGGGTGAAATGTCATTTTATTCTGAATTTGCCTTTGATCATCTCTATTTATTAAGATATGTATGTCAATGTACACCAGTAGATTAATATCCTCAATATTTGTTTGCACACATCCTATAGTTAGTTCACATTATAAAAATGCAGACTTGTTAAACTGTGAAACTAAATGCAAATCAGTAATAATTGCCCATGGCCTACTGACATTTCCATTTATTCCCTTATGCAATGCTCCTCAGCTGTTCCATTTAGATCAACAAGCTTATTTTCAGCTGCCTTTCAATGAGACTTCTGTCAGCTCTCCTTTCTCCTGGTTAGTAACTGAAATTGCATTAGAATGTACTTACTCATTAAGACAAAAAAATCCAAATGCCATACTTCCTGTTTGTGAGTAAAGAAAATGCTCTTCCTGAAATTTAACCAAGTTGCCTGCTAGCACAGATTTTTGTTATCTAACCTAAAACTATCAAGGAGCTCTAGTGGCTACCAGGATCATAGGTAAGAATGACAGAGAGGATGCTCTCCCTTCAATCCGTGGAGATAGTGATTACAAACTTCTAATCTCTGAGTATAACAATAACAGAAACAGAATGGGAAGTAAATCTTTGGAGACAGTAATAAGAGAAACAGAATAAAGTAAATTAGGAAGAACCACAGGAATCCTACACTTGATCTTAGCCAAAAGGCCAAGAAGCGATCCCACAGGAATCCTCACAAGATAGTGAATTAGAGAAATGGAGCAGAAGAAAAAAACAGAATAAAGACCAAACATTTCTGGAAGCACAAATGAATTTAATAGATTTTGTTTTACTAATCTCAGATTATTAACATTCTTTGCAAAGATAGAAAAAGCTGTCGCATACTGTACAGTCATTTCTTACCTCCTTAATTTCACTAAGAAAAGATGAGCTCTTGGGTGTTTTGCTATCTGAATATATGAAATGTGCTACATTGAAATTGCATATTTATCTTATTAAATAGTGTATTTTAGAGCCAAACTACAGAGAAAATGGTACGACTCTTTTTCAATCTTCTACTCAAATTAATCTGTTAATTTTCAGGGGAAATGCAATTATCCTAGCTCCTAGGAATGGGCCACTGTCTAGGACAAAGCTCCAAAGATTGTGCCATAAACCCTTGTTTGGCACACACAGTGGCTGGCAAGTGCTCGTACCCAGGAATGCAGAAAGCCGCCTGTGTTTTAGCTCTATGAAACCTGGAATCAGCAAGTAAGACCTAGAGTAAGGCCTTACTCACTACTGCATGAGAGCAGCTCAGTTCTAAGCACTAAAGTATCAACGTGCTATCTGGAAAAACAAAGCAAGATACCTAAAGAGCAACCAGTGTGATGAGAACTTTCATCATTTTTAAAATAAACAAAATACATAATGCAGGTAAGAAAAATGACTCCTTTATGAGCCACTACAGAAAAAGTGTTTCTGTGACCTACTGTAGGTTCCAAGTACTGTGATTTATTTGATCTTCTACAATTTTCTACATATATTATATAAAAGGTAATCAAAAATTATATTAAAACCTATATTCATACATAAATGAGACTCTTGGGATCACAATACCAAAAGACAAATACCTGATGTCATCGCTTACTACACTCATTATCAAAAACAATCCATAAAAGAGAGAAAATGATGGTGGAATAGTGAGGTGGGGTTTACAGACTACTCAAGCTGTGGGCCTGCATTATGAAGGAGAAGAAGCTGATACCTGGAGAAGTTTCCATCGCATGTTAAGGTCATCCAGCTGTCGAGACATCTTTAGAGATGGATGCAGATCCAGAGGAGAGAGCTGGCTGGACAGATCATTCACTGCTTTAACTTTTAAGTTGATTGGTGCAATTTCTTCTCTAAATGCCTAGGAAAAAACCAACAAAACAATACATATGTCACTGGGGAAGAATGCAACAAAAACTAGTATTTCAAACTTTCTGACAAAGACCAGGGCAAGACCAGTTCAAAGGCCATCGACCAGCACTGCTCACATCACAACAGCTGACTTAGCCAGCTCTTCAGTACCTTGGATGACTAGCCAGAGTCCCCCTTCATAACTACAGCATCTGCATAGGTGTGCAAGGAGAAAAGTTATAAGGCAAAAATCACTTACATTGTTGTGTACTTCCTTCATATTTTACTATATGTAAATTAGTCTGGGAAAAGTGTGCTGTTATTGACCACTTTACTGATTGGTAGTCTTGATTCTCTTTAATTTTCTTTCATATTTTCTCCTTACTATTTTAATATAGTTACCTTCATACTTTTTTTTTTCACTTGATGCAACAACTTGATTTGAGTATTTTTCCATTTAAAATTAAGACAGAAGGCAGCCAGTGCAAACAATCCTCCTAACCACAAACCTATGGCTGTTCTCCACTGAAGAGGGGAGCGCTGTCCCTTTCAGCATCACGTATGATCACTATCAAGGATGAGGGGTAGTGCCGGAAGAACAGAGCTTAGAGAAAAAGAGGTAAGTGGGTCTTAAAACCAACAAATGCCAAGTGTGAGCAAAGTACAGAGAGCTATTAAGAGTGCGAAGTCAGGGATGTTATGTAAAGAGGGAGGACAGAATAAATACTTTAAATCAGTAACATTTCTATGAGAGCAAACAGAATGAGGGCAACAGTAATTCTCCTCCACTCTCCACATTACTCTACCTGCCTCTATCTTTATGTCCCCTGTTCTCAACAAGGCCTTTGTCGAGATGCTATGGACTTTTTAAAAGACTCAGCTTTGGTCTCCTTCCCCTCAGGAAGATTTCCTTGAGGCCTCTTCCTCTACAGCACTGGCTACAGGTCCCTTGCCTGTGCCCTTTGGATATTCTCTCTCCAACTCAGCCAATACACTCTGAACATACAAATCCCGGGTTAACATGGGGCCATTCTGGTTGTCTGGAGCCATACCAAACCACTTGTTAAATATTTTAACTATCAGAACTATCAGACCACTTAGTACTTGGTATTATGAGCATCCATATTCTAGTTGTCCCTAAGAAAGAGTGGAAGCTTGTTGAGAACAGACACTCTTCCGGATTCAGCACAAGGCTCGCTATATATATATATATATATATATATATATATATATATATACACACATCTCTATTGACAGAGGCCCATAAAAATATTTAAGACAAGATTAAGGCAATACAGAATGGTGAAAAGAGTTGGAATACTAAGACATAACAGCATATTTTTAATTAAGTCTGACACAAAATTTTAGTTAATCATATGCCAAATGTAACTTACAGATGGCAGGTATTATACACATCCTATTAGCACTAACCTCACATTTTATCATTCCTACATCCCCCTCTCCTTTAGAGACTAAGTACATATCATCTATGAGCCCCTTTCTTTTACCAGTCTAAGTTTAATAAAATAATATCTATCAGAGTGCTCTGGAAAATACAAAGACCTCGTAAAAGTGCAGCATTAAAGTTCTTTCTAATGCTTATAAAAAGAAGATTTCTTTAGGCACTTCCCCCTTTTCTTCTCTTTTCCAAATTTATCTAGGTAACATGGCAAGCATGGCAGAATAAGCCACCGAAACACATGCTACTATTGCATAAAGATTATCTTGAGCTGAAGACACTTAAAAAATTAAGCAGGCAGGCTGGGGATTTAGCTCAGTGGTTTCGCCGCCTGCTGCACAAGCCCAAGGACCCAAGTTCGATCCCCGGTGCCAAAAAAAAAAAAAAAATTAAGCAGGTACAAAAAGTGTACACCACCCTCCTAAGTTTCTCTCTGAAAGAGATAAAACCATTGAAAAAATGCCCTTCCTGCACCAGGAGGAAAATAGCCTTTTTATCATCAATGATGGAACAAAGTTCTATATAGGCTTTGTTAAAATAATTATCTTCTTTTAGTCTCTCCACATAATTGAGTTAATTTTCCAAACTGTCTTTCTTTGTCCTATGTAATATAAAATTATGTAAAAGATTTGGCTCTTTTTTGTGCCTTCATTTCTTTATAGGGATTCCCGTCTTAAATAAAAACTGATATGAATGAAATGTCTATGCAGTTCTCCTCTCTTTCTGTCTGAAGTCAGTTTAATTTTCAAGTCCAGATGATAAACCCTCTACGAAGGTAGAAGTAAAATTTTCCCTGTCTAACATATACATAAGCTAAAATCCATCATGGTTGATAAACCTCAAAGTAATGTTAAGGAATCAACTTTATTTTCAAAATATTTAAAGTATATCAGGCAATATGTTTTAGTGTTTCAAAATTCTTGAACATGCCTAAAAACCACAGGAAAAAGTCCAGGGTAGAGGTGACCAGAAATCATAGAACAGGTCTGGAGCCATAATCAGTGTGAGAAACAGAGACACTGGAGGTAGCAGTACATAAATGACATTCGGAACTACTATGAAAGTCAATATGCATAAAGTGGGAAATATTGCCAGAGCCCTGAAGATGCCAACATATCAAAAGCCAGGAGAAGGAAAGTTCAAAAAGGAATGTGAATGGCCGCTATATGGAAGGAGAAGGAACTGAAGTTCGTACTAGTTTTTTCTCCATTCCTGCTGGTGGTTGCTTTTTGGATAAGGGAATATGCACACACAACTGCATGCACGGATACAGTTAAAGAAGAAACACAGCTGTGCAGCAGAGGCCGCATGGGTATAAAGGATTAGCTATTAATATAGGAGCATAGGACAGAGGGAAGTGTGGTTTAGGGTGTGGAAAGAGAATCTTTCAGTCTAGTCTTGGAGTCTCTTCAGTCATGGTTTTAACCTTTTTATATTAATATTTTCTCTATGGTCACAGGCAGGACTTTAAATTCTTAAAGAACAATAAAGGAGCTTACATTTTTCCTCTGTAAAAATAATGTTTTTCTACTATAAGCCATAGGTGAAAGCATTAAAAGAGCTTTGACAAACAATGTCTTTGGGGCTTTGTTTCTATTTTTATGGTCAGGTGCTTTATGGCAATGAGGAATCTTTCCATCAAGAAAGTTTACTTTGGTTTTTTAAGAGCTTCCAAAGGTAGGGGCTTGAAATAAAATAAATTTTAAATAGTTTCAGAACCGCCATGTGTTCTCGTATACAGAACCAATTTATCATGTTTTGACTGCACTTTTCTTTCAGAGGGTGAGTGTCTATGTGGCCTTCCTTGCTATAAAAACAGAAACATCTGCTGGCATCAAAGGTGCTAACTACAGACTATTGGCAGATGTGAATTTCAAACCTGTCTCCTCCCAGAAGGAGAAGTGCAGTCTGGAAATAAGAATGATTATGGGTAATTTTAGGGAGCTGAAATTATGTGATTACTCCCAAAGATTTTATTTTCCAGTTGCTTTGACATATTTAATAATGTTTAGCAATAATTAGTACCTGATTTTATCTATCAATAGCTTCATTAGGATTTGGGGTATACTGTACAGCACCTGTAAAACAGCCTAGAATTTGAATGTATCTTATTTGGCTTAATGAGACCTGGGTTTCTATTTTCTCTTTTCTTAATAAGATGTTAAGATATTTTAATCCACAGTTTATCCTTTCAATTAAAATATTAATTTTATTTTTTCTAGATTTCCACTTAAGCAGAGATTTGAACAAAAGGATTTGGATGCAGAGATGAGTAATTCCTTTAATCAAATGAGATGAACAACTCTCAAATTTGGAGAGGCTTTAGTAATTCCAGATACAATTTTTCATTTTTTTCTCCAACACAAATCAACTTGTATTAAAATAATACTTTCCAATTCAAATAGATAAATTTTTGCATTTTTACTGTTCCCAAACCACCGGCTTTTTGTAAACCACTGACTTAAAGAATTTCTGCGTTTAGAACCATCTGTAAACTAAAAGAAGTGTTCAATTTCTACAGAAACTATGCTAATGGCTATGTTCTCAGTAGGTTATTTTAAACTCATAATCATCCAAGGGAAATGCTTGTTGGTATACTAAGGTTGTGAGAAAAGGCCTACTTAAATCATAAGGTAGCTGATACTTATACACATCTACACTACAAAGTAGCAAACATCAGTACTCTTTCAGTAATAAATTTTGTGAAGTTTAAAATTTGGTATTTAAACTTTGTAGAGTATTGAACTCAAATAATGGATAGAAGTTGTATTTAATTGCATTAGTACAAAAGATCTCTGCAGGAAAAGAGAAGAACATACATAAAAAATCATAAAAACTCTACATATTAACTTGCTGTGCAGTCTTGAGCAATTATCTTCAGTTTTATTATTTGTAAAACAGACATAATAGTAGTAATACCTATCTTTTTAGGTTAGTGTGAGGATTAAAAGAAATATGCATGCAAACTGGCTAAGAACAGTTCTTGGCACATAGTAAACAGACTTTAATAGCTATTATTATACCTATGTCTACACATACATATATTTGCTTATATAATTAGGCTAAGTATCTAGCTAATTTCTCAGATCTTTCTCCTCTTCTGTCGCATGAATAAAGAGGAAGAATATTGTCCAATGCCTATATGCAAACAATGTATACTTATGCAATAAAAATTCCAGGTGATAGTCATACTAATAACTTCTAATTTTTCATTGTCATATTCTTGAATTTGCTTCATGACTCCCTAATATACAGTTTAATATGCTGTTTCAAGCCCTTCCATTCTCTATGTATGTTCTTTGTGCCTCTTTTTTGTTTGACTTTCATAAAGATTTTTCTGGAAATGTTCTAGAATATGGGAACAAAAAAGATAGATATTCTTTATGGTATTAATGTACTCAGACATAAATTAAATTTATAGTGACCATTCCAGTAAAACAGTATGCTTCTGACTAAATCTCTTAAGTCCAACTGGCATGTAGATATAATCTGTAAAACCTAAACAGTGGAAAATGCTACAAACAAATATTTCAGTTTATTCAAAAGAGAAATTGGAAGCAAAAGAAAGAAAGGATTGAGGGTAAGTCTGTACAATAAAAGCGGTTTAAAAATATTTCTGTAAAAAATAGTTAAACAGTGTTCATTGTTTAGGCATGTGCAGTTGGGTAAGAAAAGTATCAAAAAAAGGTATTAAATTATCATAAAAGTCATCTAGGAGTTATTAAAGGAGGGGATTCTGGCTATGAAGGACTTACAGAAAACATCCACCCTGACTACTGACTTGGGTGGGGGATTTCAGGGGTGATGGCTCTAGACTAGTACTTATTAACAATTTATATATATGGCTCTCTTCATTTGTGTTTTATTTATGGGTACCAGGGATCGAACTTGGGACCTTACTCTTGTGAGGCAGGTGGCAGAACTACTGAGCTAAATCCCTGGCCCCATTTGTGTTATATTTAACAATAAAACATTCCTTTAAATTCCTTTGTCAAAGGCAACAATGCTGACTGTTACTTTTTTTTTGATATAGTATTTTTAATAGAAAGACAGGGCAATATGGCAGTTAATAGCAACCGATACTGTAAACTACAGTAGATACAAAGTTTTATATAAATGAATTGCCATTTTAAAAAGGCAACTGCTATAGCTAAGAAGGTACATATCTAGATATCTCCTAAAGCCTCAGGCGATCATAGGCAGACCAATTAAAGATGGTTAGATTATAGGGGCATTACCCCTGACTGCTCTTAGGAGGTGGGGTCTGGGCGGAAGAGGCGGGTACGTGGGGGCGTGGCCGGGAAGGGTTTATCTCTCTTTCCAGCTCCTCCCTTCACTCTCTCTGCTTCCTGTCTGGCAGGCCTTGAACAGCTCTCCTCTCCCAGGCCCCTTTGCCATGTGTCCTGCCTTACAGTGAGCAGACTGTAAACTAAAACGTGAGCCACAATTTCCCAGCATCAAGAAAGATGCCTAAGACACTGACCAGGGTCTTTTCGATGTGATCCTGCAGCGAGTCGATGAGCAAGTCCCCCACGGGCTTCCAGCCGTTGCGCACGGCCTCTGCCTCCTTCAGGTCAGCATCCAGATCATCCATGGCACCTTGCAGGTCCCGGAGTTTCTCCAATGCTTTGTCTACTTGCTTTTGCCAATTGCTAGTAACAGCATTGAGGCTTTCCCACTTCTCCTTGACTTCAGAAGACTGTTTGCGCATGGCCTTGGCAATCTTTTGGGCCCTCTCTTCAGGAGTCAATTCTGCAATTTAAAAAATGAATGAATGAATGAATGAATGAGAGGATGGATGGATGGGATTATGTGGATGTCTGATCAGTTGTACATTCTCTACAGGCAAGTGTAAAATCAGCTTAGAAGAACTGGTGCCAGAGAAACAATTACAGTGGTCAGAAGAAGGAAAATTCTCTCCACACTTCAACCACTAATTCACAGCTACATGTAAACATGCACTCAACAGGAGAAGAAAGTAGCTACTCTGATTAAAAAAAGACAAGGTGTCTCCCATGGATTCTGAATTTTAATATATGTGTAAACCTTGAAATGTAACAAGATAACTCAAGAACTGAATCCATTTTTTTTCACCGTAAATTCAGTTATATGAAATCCAAAGACAGGTTTCATTTCATTGTTTTCAAGAGAAATTGGAAGTATAATTAGCAGAGAGTAGCTGTAAGTTATGAAGAAAAGCTCTCAGAAAATAAGATTATTTTATTTCTAAAAAGAATTAATTAAAGACAAATCATGTGTCTTAGATACTTTATCATCCTTAAGTCTGCTTGGTGGTTCATTGCATTTTCTGCAGACCGGAAGTATAAAAAATGCACAGACATTTCAACAGGAAGACAGCAAATTATAGGGACCACTTTAAACATATACGGATCAAGAGAGCTTCAGAATGTCAAAATTAAACTGAGACTTCCAGAAAGAAAGGGTAGGCAAAATGCAAGGCCAGGCCATAGGACACAGGTGGAAAGAATGAAAATCCAAAAGATAAGCCAAAATATAGAGAGACATCAAAATCATGTCCAAGGCCAAGGGTCAGAAACATAGAGGTGGAGAGCTCAACTCCAAGGGGGTAAAGAATACACCAAAGCATCACTCTCAAAGTGGGTTGGAAAGCTGTCCACTACAGACATTCCTCATATAATGACTGAGTTCTGGTCCTGCAACTAGGTTGTTAATTGAGTTGGTCGGCAAATGAGGAAATGTTTATGGTATGTACATTATAAGATTCAGAACAAAGAAATGGTCAAAGGAAACTACAACTTGATGAGTTTGCTTTTATTTGCATAACTCTTATATGCAGTACTGTAATGTATAACATAAAACTATAGTACCATACAATCAGCAAAAATTACAGTACTGTATTAAATCAGGTGTACTATACAAAAAAAGACAGTGAGGCTCTATAAACAAAATTTATAGAACTGTACCAAAAAAAAAGATGCATCGTAAGTCCGAGGGGCAGGTCATAAGTCCAAACAATTGTTGAACAGGTAAGTTGTTCAATGAATACCTATATAGCTAAACACTCCTAGGCCCTTAGCACCCTCTACACCTCAAGATACGCTTTCCTGGGCTGGGGATTTAGCTCAGTGGTTCTGGCACCTGCCGCTCAAGCACAAGGTCCCGAGTTCGATCCCTGGTACCAAAAAAAACCCCCAAAAAAACAAGATACGCTTTACTATGTTTGATAGTATCCTGATTGTTTATTGGAAACAGAGGCAAGTCAGAAACACAATCAAGGTAAAGTGTAGATTAATTTAAAAATTAATTAATTTAAATGCATACAGATTCTTATTGACTTACGAAAGATTATGTCTCTTCAACCCATCCTCAACTGAAAATACGTCAAAAAGACATTTAAGACACGTACTGAGCATCGTAGCTTCACTTAGCCTACAGTGTGCTTGGAAGACTTACATTGGCCCTTGATCAGGCAAAATTATCTAAGATAAAACTTATTTTACAATGAAATGAATATCTCACATAATTTATTGAATACTATACTGAAAGTAAAAACCATAACAGTTGTATGAGTATGCCTCCCCACTATTGAAAGTTGAAAAAAAAATCTTAAAATGAACCACTGTAAGTTAGGGACCATTATATATTTTGTAAGACACATTTCATCTTTTACTATCAATCACATTAGCAATTTCTACTTCATTTCAAGATGTTGCAAAATCACAGATAAAATGAACCAAAGTTCATCAAACTTCAGGGGAAAGTGACCTTCTTAATAAGCTGAGCTGGAGGAAGCACACCTAAACAATACTTTTCATCCTCAACATGAATTTACCTGCCCTGCTTTATCGGAATAATATTCAACACTGAATTAAAGGAGATGGGCCACATATAGCATCAATCTAAAATTTCAGAAATTTCTAGACGTTGATATTTCAATTTAAAAGCAGTTTAGAGTACCAGAACCTGGAAGGAAGCTCCCCGCCTCCATCCCAGGCTCCTAGGGCAGAGAAGCTCAGCTGGTCCCAGCACCCTGAAGGAAGCTCCCTGCCTCCATCCCAGGCTCCTAGGGCAGAGAAGCTCAGCCAGTCCCAGCACCCGGAAGGAAGCTCCTCACCTCCATCCCAGGCTCCTAGGGCAGAGAAGCTCAGCCAGTCCCAGCACCTGGAAGGAAGCTCCCCTGCTGCCATCCCAGGCTCCAAGGGCAGAGAAGGTGAACCAGTCCCAGCACCCAGAAGGAAGTTCCCCCACTGCCATCCCAAGCTCCTAGGGCAGAGAAGGTGAGCCGCATGGGTGCCAGAAGCAACTCCCCCCATGGAAATGAGAAGGCACATGAACAAGTCTCAAAAACAGACTTCTGGATCACCTACAGCAACCCCAAAGGGAAACGAGATGGAACAATCTGATACTCAACCACCTGGACTCTCTGAACTGGCAACAAAAGAGGATCTGGGAAAAAGGAAATCAGAAATAATTACTCAGATAACAGCAAAGATTTTGCTCATGGTGCAAGACATGATTAATAAATCTAGAGAGGACACAGATAAAAAAAAAAATAGAGGAGCTGAGGAACATGATGGAATCCCAACATAGGAAACAAATGGAATCCATACAACAGATGCAAACAGATTTCCAGGAGATTAAAAACTCCATCAAAAGTCTGCACAGCAGAATGAACCAATGTGAGGATAGAATTTCACATATAGAAGATAAGATTGCAATTAGTGGGGAGGAAAAGAAAAATTGCTTTAAAATTGTAAGGGAACACGAGAAATCAATCCAGCAGCTACTAGATGATGCAAAGAAGAATAACATAAGACTGATTGGAATCAATGAAGAAAGAGGAGAGAGTGCAGATGACATAAAAAAACTGTTCACAGAAGTGATGGCAGAAAACTTCCCAAGGAGGGGAAAAGAACTTGACATACAGATAAGTGAGGCATATAGGACTCCAGCTAGCCTTAATCAAAGAAATCTACACATAGGCATATAATAGTTAGGATTCCAGAAATCCAACAGAAGAATAAAATTCTACAAGCAGTGAGAGAAAAGAAACAAATCACATACAAAGGAAAGCCCATCAGAATCACAGCAGACTTCTCAATGCAAACCCTTAAGGCAAGAAGAGCTTGGAGTGATGTATTTCAAGCCCTAAAGAAAAACAGCCTCCAACCCAGATGGATGTACCCTGCAAAACTATCTTTAAAAATGGATGGAGAAATAAGATACTTTCATGATAAAGAACACCTCAGGAACTTCATGAATACCAAATCGACACTCCAAAAAATTTTAGACAATACCCTAGGAAAAGACCATGAGGATCACAACCCCAAGAAACCCAGCAGAATGAATCCATTGGGTGTGACAAATTAAACACAAAGGGGGAGAATCCAACAAAAAGAAAAAGTCATGACAAGGCTTTTAAAACTTTTAACTTCATCTCCCTCATGAGTGTATAATTCAGCCTTATTATTGTACTGATTAGTATTTTTCTGATTCTAGAGTTGCACACCATTCCTTGTGCTATACTGGCTATTTATCATCTTCTTATGTCTACTTTTTAATTGGGTTGTGTATTAATGAGCTCTAAGAATTCTTTATATATTCTGGTCATAGGTTATATGTATTGTAAATATGGTCTGTTTAAGGACTACTTTTCATTTTAATGATGTCATTTAAAGTTCTAAATTTTAATGGAATCCCATTTATCAATTTTTTTTCTTTTATACATCATGTTTTTTGCATCCTAGGTAGTTCCTGCCTACCCTGAATTCATAAATATTTTCCCTTATAATTTCTTCTTAAAATTTTATACTTTTAGGCTTTCTTATTTAGGTTCATAGATCCCTTCAAGTTATTTTCATGTATGGAAAAAAAGGGTTGAGGTTAATTTTTTATATACGGATACCAGGTGTTCTAGTGCCATTTGCTGAAAACACTATCTCTTCCTTGGCTCTTGAATTGAGCTTATATTCTATAAAATGCTAATGTTAAATAATCTTTCAAAACTCAGTGGACCATATATGTGTGGTTCTATTTCTAGATTCTCTGTTTTATTCAAATGATCTATATGTCTTTCCTTACACCAACACTGCCTTGATTACTGTAGCTTTAGAAGAAGTCTTAAAATTAGGTACTAAACATCTTACAACACTATTTTTGTTTTTGTTTTTAACTTTTCTAGGTCCTTTGTACTCCTACATAACCTTTAAATTTCTATATCCAACTCTTCATTTATAGCAAGTATACACAGACCTGAATTTCTATATATACCTTGTGTTTTCTAATCCTGCTAAATTCAAATACAAGTTCTAGGGGCTCCTAGAGATTTCTTAGTATTTTCTCTGTAGATGATCATTTCATCTACATATAAAGATTTTGCTTCTGCCCTGCCAATCCTATCCTAATGGTGTCATTTTATTGCCAGACTATTTTGGTGAGGCCTAGGTTTCAAAGTTTAATGGACAGATAAAGAGTAAGCATATCTGCCCTTGTTCCCCACCTTAAGGAGAAAGCATTGTATCTTCTCCATTTATATAAGGCATTCTCGCTGGAAGTATGGAGTACATGTCTTTAATCTGTTGAGAAGTTTCTGTTCTACTTCTAGGCTCTTGATAGCTTTTACCATGAACAGCTGTAGAATTTAGTCCAATACTTTATCTCCAACTAGTGACAGGATCATATGGCTTTTTCCTTTCTTCTGTTAAAATGATGACTTTTGGGGGTGGATCTTCCAATGCTGAACCAACACTCCCATCCCTATAACAAAACCACTTTCTACATCCTGCCAGATCTGACCTCCAATAGTTTGTTTTGTTAAACAAATTTCTATCTATATTCATACTTTTTCTTCTATTATCTTTATCCAGTTTTAGGATTAGCACAATGTTGAGTTCCTAAAATGAGGGGAGAAGTGTTCCTTCTTTTTTCTGCTTTGTTTGATATAATTTATCAGTTAAAATGTATATGAGCCTGCTGTTGTCATATAGGTAGGTTTTCAAGCTAGGAATATACTTTCTTTAATAGGTGCTATTCAAATTTTTTATTTCCTCCAGAGTTAGTTTCATTAATTTGTCTTCCAAGGTACTTCTTAGAAGTTGTCAAATTTATTTCAGAACATATTTTTGTAATATGCTTTCTATATCCTTTTAAATTCTGTAAAATCTGTGGTAATGTCTCCTAGATCTTGATATTGTAATTTAAAAAATGTATAACTGATATTGTATAACAGGAAGAAAAGGTCTAAAAGACCAGGGGAATTGGGAGGGGTAGGGGAAGGGAAAAAATATGAAAAGAGGAGAAAAAATGGAAACAAGGTCTTTGCAAATAGGGAAGGGTGGAGGGGGTGAAGGGAGGGCAAGGGAAGGGGAAAAAAAATAAGAACCAAGATACTCGTGTAAAGGTACAAGATCCCAGTGATGAATGTAACGGTATTTTATACTGAAAATGTACCAATAAACTTAATGGGGGAAAAAAAAATAAAAGCAGTTTAACTGCAATAAATCTATGGGAACCTAGCAGAATATGAAGACTTCAGCAACTGCAATGCTGTGAGTTGTGTTGCTTACTTGCTGAGAAGCTACAGATAGACTTGAACAATGCTTTGGCAAATGAATGGAGGAAAAAAAGGAGAAAGTCCCACAATTGTGGATAGGCTGAAATGTACCAGTACAGGTAAGAAAGAAAATAAGTGAATTACAGAACAAGACTCAAGCAGCAATCAGGAGACGAAGCCCAGAAGGTTGGAGAAAAGCCCTAACCCAGGCCACACCTCAGAATTCCCAGGTTTCCTGAAGGAAACTTTTCTGATAAGGCCTGCCATTAGAAAGGCACACCTTATTTAGGTTCTTATCCCTTCAAGATATCCATAAAGTGCAAATATATGTGATTTATATGCTAGATTTTTATATAAATATTAAATGCTGTGTGAGAGATGAAAAAGTCCTTGCTAGCAGCCCTCACAAGAGATGGCAGGGACGAGTTTTCTGACAGCAACACCTGTGTTAGTTACTAAGTCACTCGCGCTTTCTCAAAAATATACTTCCAGCACTTGAGTTTCACTGACTATTGTAAAAAAATTACTACTAATTTTAGAAGAGACAACTTAATTATGATGATTTTCCTTGGAAAAAGTAAGACTGTTTCTGAGTCAGTCGTTAAATAGCCCCTCTCAGAGACAGACATGGGCTCCTTTGTCCTGTGACAAAACATTTTGGATTGGCTGTGACTTTTTTGTCTTCACTTACTGTAAAATCTTTCGACTGAGCAGTCCTTTTGTAGTATTTATTATGTAATCCCCACTCCAACAGCTACTGAGAAGGAGAGCAAAGCTCTACATGCAGTTTGCCATCTGTTTGCCAGAGAGGAAACATCAAATAATCACTTTTCAGTCGGAATAAAAGTACATCCTGTGGCAGCAACTTTAGCCAAGGAGAAAGCAATATAAAAAATGAAACCAAAACTTTCCAGAACATTTGTGAAACTATCAGAAGACGCAACATGAGAACTATCAAGTTATGTCAAACTGGGGTGAAAAATTTTGTTAATATTTCAAAAAGGCAGAAAAAAATGAAATAAAGGGAAGTGATTATATTCTTTCAAAAAATTCCTGTCATTTGAAAATGAAAAGACCCATGTTCCTTCAAAATTTCTAAATATTCTAGCTGAGTGTTCTGGTGCACAGCTGTAATCCCAGCATTCTGGGAGGCTGAGGCAGGAGGCTCACAAACCAGTCCTGAGCAACTGAGGGATTTAACGAGACCCTGTGTCAAAGTGAAAAATAAGAAAGGGGCTGGAGATGTAGCTCAGTGTCAAGGTCCTGGGTTCAATTCCCTGTGCCTGCAAGAGTGGAGAATTTTCTCAACCAGTGTTTCTGAAGCTTGGTATCAGGTAGAAACCACACTAAGAGTTAGTTAGCTGGTTAGTTAGTTAGTTAGTTTTGGAAGGCTGACACTACCAAGGATAATACTAATTTGCCTGGTCCAGGCGAGACCTGCGGCTAGAAGTCACTGAGTCGCTGCTTCCTGGGTGGTTCCATAGGAGTCAGGAGAGAACAGATTGTAATATAAACTGGTGTCTCTGCCAAAGCTCACTGGGCATTTCCACCCCAATCCTCAGCTGTCAAACCCTAGCAGAGCCACTAAACAGGGGAGGCCAGGGAGCAAGGGAAGCTCAGAGGTCAGAGCAAATGTCATCTGCATTTGAAAAGCAAATGAGACTGATCCCAGAGGCAGAGGAAACAGCGGGATAAAGTGAAACCAATCTACTGACCATTCTGAGATGGAGGGCTCTTCCTCTGTCACATTCCTACCTCCCTAAGAGTGTGTGTGTGTGTATTTGCGTGTGCCTGTGTGTGTGCAAGCACATTTGCTCAGTTGCTCTGCACTCTTCTGACCCTTCAGGTCTTTCCACTTAACTGGCCAAACTCTGAGGGTGCAATATATTTGATTTTTAGGTTCATTTATTTATAAATCCTCTGTTATAAATCATAAACGTTACATTTATTTTGTTCCTATGTTATGCTACTTAAACAGCAACATCCATTATTGTGTTACAAAGATATTTCAGGAGGAACAGAAGGAAATCAGAAGAGAGGAAAGCTCAATCCTGAATGTTTCTCCCCTGTCCCATTACGTTTATGATACGCAAATTAATTGTATAACCTTATGTCACTAGCTCTTTCACACCTTGAGGAGAAAGGCTGGAACATGCTTCCTTGGAATACAGGTAGAAAAGCAACCTGGACCAGGAGCAGAGACCGACTTTGGAATCTGCCACCTCTAGTTGTTCCCACCCAGGCCTTCAGTTTGCTCGGCTCAGCCACATCAGTGCAATTCCTGTTTTCCCATGCTAGGAACACATTTTACTCCAAGAATTCATCTTACCTCTAGAGTCAATCACATAAGCAAAGCAGAGTATCTGTATATCTCAAAGAAATTTAGGCCACTTGAAAGACAGAGGCAAGAGGATTCCAAGTTTGAAGCCAGCCTGGGCAACTTAGGGAGACTCTGTCTCAAAACAAAAAATAAAAAGGGCTGAGGAATGTAACAGAATGGTGCAGCACCCCTTAGTACTGAATCAAAAATAAAAAGGAACAAAGGAAGAGAAAACTGGAAAGAAAAAATAAAAAGAAATCTTAATAGAGCAAAAGAAAATCTCCTTGTATGCTTATGTAAAGAAATTTTAAAATGTTTTTGAATGAAAGCATGAAATAATGATATAAATGGATCATTCCACTATTGTTTTAATAAAGATTTCCATTATTGAGATACCTCAAAGAACTAGGACTAGAGGTCCCATTTGACCCAGCTACTCCCCTGCTGGGTATCTTCCCAAAAGAATTAAAAGAATCATACCATAGCGATATATGTGCACCCATGTTTGTAGTGGCACAGTTTGTAAGAGCTAAAGCTTGGAAAAAGCCCAAGTGCCCATCAACTGGAAACTGGATAAAGAAGACGTAGTTTTTTTTTTTATAAAATGGAGTACTACTCAGCCATAAAGAATGAGAAACTAGAGACATTTATAGATAATGGATGCATATTGAGGCCATACTCTTAAATGAAATAAATAGGACACACATGTGTAAATACCAAATAGTTTCTCTAGTGTGAGAAACTGAAAGTGTAAATAAGGATTAAAATGATTAAAATGAATAATTGATAATTTGATATAGGAAGAAAAGGTCCAAAGGGGTAGGGGAAGTGGGAGGGGAAGGGGAAAGGAAAGAAGGGAAAGGAGGCTCAGGATTTAGCTCAGTGGTTTCACTGTCCACTGCGCAAGTGCAAGGACCTGAGTTCAATCCCTGGTACCAAAAAAAAAAAAAAAAAAGGGAAAGGAAAAATTAAGAGAAAAGGAAAAAATGGAAACAAAGTCTTTGTAAACAGGGAAGGGTGGAGGGGTGAAGGGCACACAGGTAATGGGGAAAAAATAAGAACCAAGATACATCATGTACAGGTATAAGTACCCAATGATAAATGTAAACGTACTGTATACCTAAAATGTACCAGTAAAAGAATTTAAGCAAAAAAAAAAAAAAAAAAAGATTTCCATTATTGTATTTTTTCTCATTTGCGGTACTGACATTTACAACCATTAGTGTGAATTTTTCCCTTAGTTTCTAAAGCTGTATTTCATTCCCATTTCCTTTCTTTCCATTTTGAATGTTGTAGTACTCTGAGTAGAGATTGGTGAGTCCTCCATGTAATTACTGAACTGAACAGAATTTTTAGCTTTAGTTTTTATTGAGACTTCATAAAATATTTCTACTTATTTTTCTTCCTCCTTCCAATATCTACATAAAGTATTTATAAAATTTCTTATTGTGAATACAAAAGATACACCCTAAAAGTCATTTTAAGTATGGTAATGCTAATTAGCTTACTTGTACTATTTGATTTCTGTATGTATTTGTAATCTCAGTGTTGTCTTTCACTAAAAAATAAAAAGAAAATATTAAGACAAAGAACAAAAACTGTAAGTAACATTTTCACTGCTGGACTGTTTGGGGCCAGGGAAGATAAGATCATATATATGCCAGTTCCAATACAAAGGAGTTAGATAATCCTGGGTATTTTCCTCATCTCTTTCAACCTCAGTTTAACATCTATAAGGCTACCAGCACATGTCTGGTGCATAGGACGTCCTCAACAAAGGTTCCTTTTCTTAAATTCCTTTTCTCATCTTATCACTAATTCTGGGAGATTTACACATTGCTAGAGATTTTCACAAAAGCAAACTGGCTTGATTAGCCCAAAAGAATCTAAGGGAAAAGGCCCAATTGCTGGCTCTCTCTGTTTCACTTAATTTCTCCCATCTTGGGTGCTTTCTTCTCTATTCTGTTTGTTCTCTCTCTCTCTCTCTCTCTCTCTCTCTCTCTCTCTCTCTCTCTCTCTCTCTCATAAACAACATGTCTCTCATTAAATAATGGGAACTCTGTTCTTCCTAAATATCCTGATTAAGTAATTAAGATTAACTTCATTTTTCTGAACTGTTCCACTCAGTGTTTAGGGAGACCCAACCCATTTTCTATTCTGTACGATGACTGATGACAATTCATCATGAACCAGATTACAAGTGCATCATCAAGTGCCACTGCTGATTAACATTTAAAATTATATTCATCTAGTAAATTATAAGGGTGACAAGGACAAGAGACTCCTCAGAGTAGATTAACCTGTTAATGTTTAGCTTATATCTTTGAATAACAGTATCATAAAGATGATATGGACCTATCCATGAAACCAAGTGATTTCTCAGCTCCTTTACAAATACCACAACATTACTAATGCAATCTGGACTTGAGAAGCTAATTAAATAATCGCTGTGGCCTGCAGGCCCGAAAGCAATTATGTGTACTTCAAGTTTCTCGGTGAGAATTAAAAAGAGAAAGTCTACTGTTGACTGAACACCTTCTCCCTCAGTGGTAGGAGATCAGTGAGGTGGCCTGTGATTCTACTAAGCAATGTGGCATTTCAGTACGGGAAAAGCAGCAACAATGGGAGAGGTAGGGAACATATTTCTGTAACATGTGAATTTCTTTACAGTAAAAGAATGTAGAAAATAAAATCTCACCTCTACTGACCATCTATAAAGATGGATGATGGCTGAGGTAGTTAAGATAGGACATTCTAGGGCTGAGAGCATCAAGTTTAGCGACATAACCTTGATTCCTATTCAGCTCTCTCATGCGGGGCAGCAGCTTCTAACCCTCTCTCAGCTCTCCATTTCCTCATCCGTCAAATGGGAACAGTACTCATACGTATCCCACTTGGTAGGAATATTATGCAAAACAAGATGTGAGGTACTCGGCACAGTACCCGGAATGCTGTCACCGCTGATAAATCAATGTTGGCTCATTGTGGCTATTTATGACTAACATTTCTCACTTATCCCTTCTTCTATGGGAGTTAATTCTTCCTCCATTTGGCATGATATGGACAAAGGGGTCTTCCAATCCCAGAAGACCTGGGTCCTGTTCCTCAAAGCGAATCAATCCTAAAGAAGGGCTCTCTTTCCCTTCCTGGCATGAGGTTGTGAGATAAAAACATTTTGTTCTCAGACAAAACCTGAGAAAACCAAACTTGTAGAGAGAGGCAGAGAGAAGAGAGACATGGAGGAAAGGCTTCTGGGTGGCATTCCAGCCCTGCAGCCAGCTGCATCCCTGCGCTGAAGGTGACTGGACTATGGGACCAATCATTCCCCGGTGAGAGGGCCCAGAGCTGTGCTGTCTGCCGTGAACTGGGTTCTAACCCATAGAGCTGTTACGGGAGGTGGGAAGCCTTGGGAAAAACACCTGTTAGTTTTACCAGCCCAATGACTTCTGTGAGGTAATGTGTCACCTGGCCTCACTTTATTAGATGTGAGGAAATAATGTCACCTTAAGTCATACTGAGAATTGGTGGAAACGTAACTTCTATTAAGCTACATGATAATTTTACATCTTCATTCAGAATGATCATGAAATTTTATTCGCACACATTTGCTAATGCTGGCGTAATAAAATGGACTGACATAGTAACTGAAAAATGTCACCTATGGCTTCTTTGTTATATCATAAGATACATGTAACTTCACATAAGAGAGAAATACTCCTAAAACTTGGCTCTTGAAAATATGAAACATTTAACAATTAAAAGCAAACAGTATAGCCTGAGTTAAAATATTAAATATTACTAATAAACATAGCCAGCAAAAGATCAAAGAAAAAAGCATTAATCCTATATTTTTCATCTGAAAAAGTGATTATTACTGTTAATATACTATTTAAAGTTATGTATCCAAAACACATATATGCAACTATATATGCACAAACACTGTAATTAATTAAGGCTGTTTTTTTTCTATGATTATTAAAGAAATATCATTTCTGGTACTGAGGATTGAACTCAGGACCTTGTGCTTGTGAGGCAGGCAATGCAACCACTGAGCTAAATTCCCAGCCCAATGAAATATCATTTCAATGAACCAAAACAGATTTTACCAGACTAAAGCAGAAATGATGGTCAAATAACCTGAATAAAATAATGCTTGTTGTATCATAGGAAAACTAATGAACAACATAACACAATTTTATTTTTTGTTAGTACTGAGGATAGAACCCAGAACCTTGTGCATGCAAGGATAGCACCCTTCCAGTAAGGAGCTACACTTCCTGTCTCAATTGTTTTTCATTACTCTTAAAAAAATCAAAAGCAGAAGAATTTTTCCTCATATAAGTTTTTCATATATATATATACACATACTGGGCGACACTGTCAGTAATGTATGCAGTTTAATACTGTGTCAGTTACTTTTCTCTCATTGCTGAGAAAAAATATCCAACACCCAAAGTTAAAAGGGGAAAGGTTTATTTGGTTCACAGTTCCTAGAGGTTTCAGTCCATAATTGGCTGGCTCCAAGGCTGGGTGGCACACGGCAGCGGGCAACAGTTCAGGGCAGCAGAAGACAGCAGAAACAAGGGACCTTAAGAGTGTTCTCCCGGCCACTTTTATCTTATTCAGACTACATAGGGTGGGTAGCACTTACACCCTTAATCCTAGTACCCTCATGCCTAGACCCCCTGTGAATCAATCATGCATTCTAGATTCAGCCACCTCCAAAATAGCCCCACCTCATTCACATGAGGCTTTAGGAGGACATCTAAACACAAGCTGTGTAACAACAACAACAACAATATATATATATATATATATATATATATGTTTTATATATTTATTAATGTGTTACTATGTAAGATATACATATCTCACCATATATATATACATATACCGTCTAGCCAGCCACTGACCTATGGTCCTTCTTGACTCTCATTGTCTAGAGTCTATTATATACAAGGTGCAATCTAAATGTACAGTGAATGCTTTAAGTTTAAAAAAAGTTTATTACAGTTGAAGACACATTGCCATTAATCACCTTCAAAATATTCTCTCTTGCTTCAAACACACCCACCACATCATTCCTGTCATTTTCTGAAGCAGTTCTGAAGTCCTCTTTCATGAGTTTTTTTAAGAGGTGTAATAAAAAATTTGGTGAACACTACTGCCCAGCACTGTCCAAGGGAAAGTAAGGGTCATAAACACATTACTATGTGTCCTCATCCACCTTATTCACCAGGTCGGTCACCATTTGGTTCTTCCTCAAAATCAAACTGACCATGAAAGACAAACATTTTGAATGGATTCACAACATCCAGGGGGCCAGGACAGCACAATTAAAAACACTCAAGGCAAAAGACTTCCAGGATTGCTTCAGAACGTGGCAAGCATGATGGGACAAATGTGTTCAAAGCAAGGAAGAGGATTTTGAGGGAGACTTAATGGCAATGTGTCTTTTACTGTAATAAATTTTTAAATTTAAACATCCGCTGCATTTTTGATCACCTCATATATAAATACATATATATATATATATATATATATAAAATGAATAAATTTTAAAACACTTGAAGGTAGATTATTCCATAAAATCAATAGTTGTTTTACTTAGTGACTGATTCCATAAGCTCAAATCATAAAACATGTGCACTGGGGTGAGGGGCAGGCCCTGCTCCCGGCCTGCTCCTGGGTCTGTGTGTGGAAGAAACAAGGGACTGAGACAGAAGACTAAGTACCCTGAGCAGATGTGACCTTCAACCTGAATGGACCTGCGGGCAAGAGCCAGGAGAAGGCTGTGACTCCTGTCCGCCTCCAGAGGTCAGGGCCTGGATGAGTGCCTGAGGCTGCCTGTGGCTCTGAGTCCCACAGCGGCTGGCACAGCTTCGTTAGAAGCTGGGTGGTTTTCATAGGAATTCAGATCTGGGACCGGTAACAGCAAGAGAGATCAGCAGCATGAAGGGAGAAAACACGGGTTATGTGTGCAAAATTCAGCGACTCTAGACCCCGAGAGTCAAGAAAGAGCGAGGAGGTTTTGGCCCGATAGCTCATGGCGAGCAGAAAAAGAAATTAAAGCAATGAGCCAAAGTCAGTCAAAAGGCCAGGGCTTCGGCTTCGTCCTCTGTTCCTGCATCTACCCTTCCTCACCTGGATGACCATGGGCAGCCCTGCAATATTTTCTTGTCCTATGTGTTAGTATTTATTTTAAATCATAACTTATGATTTGTTTAACTCATAGAGATAGTTCAGAGAATAAATCTGAAAGTGGTTTAAAAAGTAGAAAGAACAATTTTGTTGTTCCACTGTTCTACTTTTTCTTAAGCAGACCGAGCACTAATAATCAAATAAAAACAACTCAACTGCATTACAAGGGGAAATTACTTATTGACATAATATCGATCAAATGAAATTATTTCCATATTGTTAAACAAGATAAAGGGACTATTGACAAAGTTGTAAACTTTGTAAAGTTTCTATAATTATTCAAGTAATTTTAGTTCAGTTAAAAATCATATTTACTTAATAATCTTTTAACAACAGAATGATTTATTCTGATAGCTCAATTTTTCCAGACAGATACATGTCACTCATTTAGTACTGTTTTCTTATGGTTATAATTTTGGAAGGAAATTCATTAAAATACCATATTGTCAGGAGCAATGCTACATAATTTTAGGGAAAAATCATTTGGTTAGCTTAGTTCTCTTGCCTACAGCCCAGCTATGGAATTCCATGACATAATTCCATTTTGGCCTCCGGTCACAACTGAGACCTCAATGATCCAGTGATGCTGTGATTCTCCAGGACAAGAAACATCCTGGGAGGAACAAACATCTACTTAGTTCCTCATTGTTCTTGGACTGTTACCATCTTATTTAGGCGGATGTACTGAACTCTCTGCAAGTCATTTGTTACATTTGTTTTTCCTGATGTACTGAATAAAAAGTGTGGTAAGCTAAGGGCTTTCGTCTTTGCCACCCAGAGCAGCACTGATCAGACCCAAAGCTTAGCTTCTTCTCAGTCTCATTTTTCTACCTTTCCTGCAATTCGCCTTGTGCTGCCGTGGCTCGCAGGAGACTAGGACTTACTGCAGAGGTTCTAGTAACGTCCCCTTTCCCTGTTCCCTACACCATATAAATATCTATACCTTCTCTTAAATGATTTATGATCTATCTTTGAAAAATAAGCAAACCATAATTCTGAGTTTCAGTTTTTCTTTTATTGTAAAAAGCCCCAAAGACTTCTCTGATTTGCTCACATATCCACTCTATAATAGCCTTTGCTCTCATTCCTGTCAGACTGTCAGGGTCATTTCTCCCTGCCCACCTTTGCATTTCCCATTTTGCTAATTACCCCTAGTTCACTGGACATTGGCTCTAGCAAGTTATGGCCCTGTCTGAAGAGTGACTTCATACAGCTTGGTGAACCCTGAGTGTCTGCCTGTGAGCAGGGGCAAATCTGCACTGTATTCTCCAGATCAGGTCTATCTTGGCTGCTCCGATCATTTTTCACTCTCAGATTCTCAATAAATAGAAATGGTCACTAAGGAACTGGGAAGGGCTGAGCTTCTGGAACAGATACTGGAAACCCAGGGATAGACATGACAATGCGTTCCAGGGAATCATGGGAAAGGGCTCAGAAAGGGAACACACCCAGAGAGACACAAAGCCTGAGCTGAGTTGGGAAGGGAGAGCTGGAGACAAGGTAAGAAGAACCTACAGGCAGAAAAGCTAGGATGAGCAATAGGATAAAGGCAAGGCAGAGAATTCCGGAAGAACAGCAGGAAAAGTTTGGTGGAGATATCAAATATGGAGAGCAGAGAGGCATGCCATGAGGCCGCGCAGAGAAGCTGAAGCTACATCACTGGCAGACAGCACTCATGCCAGGGAAGGGAGCCTGATCCCATGGCCAGGGGCTGCTGGAGGCCTTAAAGCCCATGCCATGCTTCAGCTATTTCTTTCCAGTGTCTACATTCATTCAGAGAGACCAATTAGGAAAGTAATGAAAGGTGTCTGGCAAAAGATGAAAAGGGCCTAATAGAGGGTGGTAATATTAGTATTGGTTTTTAAATATTAAAAAATAAAACTGTAAAAAATGATAACAGAAAAAATGGGGGGGGGCTAGGAAGAGAACAAGCATTAAAAGAGAAAAATTATGGAGAAAAGTGTTCTCTGGAATTAAAAGCAGGGAGATGGATGCTTCTTGGTACCCCAGGGCATGGTGCACATAACATATTCAAAAAGTGCTCATTAAATAAAACTGAACAAAACCATAGTAAGATTTCTTCCCACACTAAAGCCTCCAACACTGAGTACTTTAGTGTCACACAGGATAACTAATGTTCAAATGTTCTCTATTTTTGAAAGCAGCTGTACATAAGTCATGGTAAACAAAAAAAGTGTGAAAGCTATTATGGGTAATTTTCTTCCATTTACTTTTAACAGGAGGTAAAAATCAGCCAGCATTACAGAAAATAATATCAAAAAAGGAGAGAGTATGAAAATTGCTAAGTATAAAACAAAACAAAAGAATAACTTTTTTTCTTGTCTCCTAGATGTGGTATTAAAAACGGATGATTAGAAACATCCTGAATGTCATAGCAAATTAAGACCTCAAAAGATGATGATGATTATTTTTTTTTTTAGAACTGGGCATTGAATTCAGGACCTTGTGGCAAAACCACTGAGCTAAATCCCCAGCCCGATGATTATCTTTTCAACTTTTCAATGACTGACCACTAAGAAGAATCTACAGCAAAAGGAAGCTTCGGTGAGCTAACAACCTTTTGTACTACTGACTTTCTCTGCAGTCCTGGGGAAGCAAGGAGACAAGAAAAACAGATGGAAAAAGACTTTAAATTGAGTAAGGTAATTTTTCACCCAAGTTAAAAAGAAAAAACAAACAGAACTCTACTAGTATCTTCTTCCTTGTGGTATGAAGTAGAAATGTTCGGTCTGACTTTGTTCTCTGCCATCTGACCTATACCACACATGCACACACGCTCCTGTCCCCAGTTTCTATCCAGGTAAAGGCCTTCGACAACCAGGCTGGGCTGTTCATCTCTTACACAGAGCTGACCACACCCCTTGCTGAGCTCTCTGCTGAGAACCCTTCCAGGAAGGATGGCCATGCTGGGGACAGGGCCCGCCCATGCTCCTGTGACTTGCTCAGCATTCACCCTCTCTACTCTGACCTTCAAAGTCCTCCTCTCTTGGGATGCACAGTCAAGCACCTGCAGGTTTCTGTTTGCTTTCTCACCCCTTTCTGCTAGTTTTGATTTCCAAATAAATTGAACCTATCACAAATGTGTCTTACACTACTTTATCCATTCCTGCTAATGCTCAGATGACACATCCATCCATTCAATAAGTAAGCCCTACTGTGTGTCAGACAGTATTCTAGATATTACAAACTACAGCAGGGAAAAAACAAATCTTGTTCTACACTGAGCTTGCATTCCTCAGACTGGGATGCGAAGGTGAGAAATAATGGTATGATAAATAGGTGAAATCTGGGATACTTTGAATAACAAACATTGTTATTCAAAGATGCTGGAGAAGACCTAACTAAAGACATGACATTTGGAAAAAGCCCTGGGGACATACAGGAAACAGAAACCTGCAACATGACAAGTGTTACAAAAACCAGCAACTCATTCTGGCTAAAATTATTCCAAAACTCTAGACAAAAGGCTGAGAGTCTGGAAATAACAGTACAGTGTGGTACATATATGTATGTATGTTGAACGCGTGTTTATGCATAATACAGGCCTAAATAATACACATATAACAGAGAGCAGGGTATTGGTTCTACGACACCCCACAGACCCCCAAAATGGTAGATGCTCAAGTCCCTTGTATAAATGGCTTTCTATTTGCATATAACCTGCCTATACCCTCATATATACTTTAAATCATCTCTAGATTACTTATAATACATAATTCAATGTAAATCCTATGCAAATAGTTGTTGCACTGTATTGCATCAGGAATAATGACAAGAAAAAAAGTTTGTACATGTTCAGCACAGATGAAGTTTTGTTTTTCCAAATCATCTCAGTTCATAGTCACTGGAATCGATACATACCGAACCCAAAGAAATGCAGGGCCAACTGCACTGAGAAAGAATAATTCTTCAAAGACATAAATAACAATTCTGAGTGAATTGTAGGCCATGAGGTTTGATGAAAATGGGAGACTTGACAATGACTTAAACTCCCAGCAGGATCCCTGGAAGCACAGTGATACCATTGGCAGGAAATAAAAAGTGATGTTAAAGAAGACCCAAGTGTTCTGTGTGCCTGCATGTGTGTGTACACGCATGCTACACATGTACACACATAGAAAACTAGGTTCAAAGGTTCCAGCACACCAGGGACTTGATGGGAAATGCATTGGGCTGAAAATCCCTTCCACGAGGAAGCTGCACAGCACAAAGGCTGCCCTGCTAACATCTGGGTGGTGCCAGCCCAGGCATGCAGAGCTTTCCAGCTCTGCTGTCCTTGCAAGAGGCAGCCCCATGTGATCTGGGCAGCTGACCACAGGACAGGGCACTCCTCCGGGGGGCTTCTGCTGTGTGACATGAAGGATGGAAAAGGATTTTGAATCACATGCTTATTTCTTCAAATACTTCACAATGCTTTTATTGTCTGCAGTGAAAAGAATCATAACACAGATATATATGGGCTCCAAAATTTATTACAACTTTTCTCCTGAATTTACTATATGACGGATTGACACTTGCTAGTACAGTGGCTCCTGTGTCGATTTTAAGCAAAAATACCTAAGTATAATAGGTTATTTTTAAGTGAAATGCTCTTATCTACTTGTAAAGAGTGTTCGACTGTCTTTGAAAAAAGAAGTTTAAAAAAATCTTACTCTATAAATATTAAAATATTGAAATATTTACTCTTGCATATTAATAATTTATTTTACTTGTAACTGTTTACTAACTTGTCTTAATTTACAACTATATACACATTTTTATATAACAGGGAAATATACATTTTTATTTCTTAAAAAAGTTATTGTAGTTTCAGTATGCTTTTTACATAAATTCTTTTTTCTGTAGTTAATTTCCTTTTTAAATAATGACATTGAAGTATCCCACAATTTTATTTCCTTATTTTAAGAATCTAGATAGTTACTGAATAATGACATACTTGATGAAATATTTAGAAGAAAAGTCTTAAGAATTAGATTATGAATGGTGTAAGGAGATTTCCTACTTGGGTTTTTGTTCTCCTAACATGTGTTTTTTATGATGTAGCAGAGAAACCAGTCTCACCTGTTTTTGATTGCAGGTTTCTTCGTGGTTCTTCAGGGGCCTCAATTGGCTGATCAGCCAGGAAAACTCGAGCTTGGTCTACAGCATTCAAGACTGAATATTCTTTCTCCTTTAACTCACGTCTCAGTGCCTTTGCAAAAAGAAGCAAAAGTTGAATATTTAGCCTCATGTGATCAGTAAATAAAGGAACATCTTCAGTTAGACCACCTCTGACCATACCTGTCAAAGGAATGATTAATAACCATCACTTAAGCTAAATTGTAAGTGAAAATGTAGGTTATTCAGATAAAAATGATGAAAAATATGAATAAAAGAAAAAATGGTTCCTGTAGAAATCAAACATGAAAGAAAGAAAGAAAGAAAAAGAAAAAAAGAAAGGAAGGAAATTTTAAAATATGCACCACCTAAGGAAATTGCTACAGTACATTTGAACTTAAACAAAATGTACATTTAGAGTTCCCACTACTGTCAGAATGCTGAAACATTCTGAGGTACTTTCTTCTTGTAAGACTGACAAAAAAATTACATCCAATGGTACTGAAGAAGGCAATTTCACAAGTAGAAATGAGATCCTCAGAAGTGTTTTACACTCTTTAGAATACATTAAGAAAAAAATTGAGAAACAAATTAAAGTACATGAAATCAAAACTAAACCAAAGAGAACACATAAAAGGCAGTCTCCAATTATCTTAAAATATGTTCCATCTCTCCTGCTGAGGCAATTACTATTTTTCCCTTGTGAGTTTTTTAATGCAAATCTATGGTTCTCAGAACAGCTTGTCTCAGTATATTTATTCACTTAAGTAGGGCTAAACTTTCACCTCTGCTCCTATAAAACATTTGGTGATTAAGACACTGATTGGCTAGAACTTGAAAATAACACAACATATTCAGGAACTACTGCAAGATCTGAGTAAATGAAGATTTTTCATGCCCTATTTTAACATGATAGCTAAATCAAAATTTTGATAGTTATTCTCTTAAAATCATACATATTCACACCTCGGGTTCTAATGTTTTGTTTTTAATATATTTCCTTGGAAATTCACTAGACAAACCAATTTGTAATTTTCTAAAATACTGCACTCTATTATTTTAGATTCAGTGTAATCTTTTTCTCTGAACCTAACTGTTCTTTTCTTTTCTTTTTTCCTGTACCGGGGATTGAACTCAGGACCTTATGCTTGCAAGGCAGGTGCAGGGCCACTGAGCTACAGCCCCAGCCCATGATTAACTTTTTAATAGCATTTGACTTAACTATGTTAGGATGACAGGCTATTGGAAAGCTAAATCCTCATCTTCCAGAATCAATAAAAGAATACAGAAATATCAGAATAATCATCTTACATAACGATATGGAGCTAACCTCCAAACAATCACTAGTGTGAAGTTGAAAGAGACAGGTAGAGTGGCATGAGAAATGCTAGCAAGGAGTAGTGAGAGAAGACCAATAGAATGCTATTTTATGTGACAAGCATTGTAAATATTACCGTATTTGACTTTTTAACTATGTACAATTACTGCCTTGATGAAAAAAATTCAAGAGAATAAAAAACAAAATCATTCACAATCCAGTGATAAGTACAGGATATATACAGAATGAAATAAAACTTTCTCTGAAGTCTGTGGACACGGTGATTCTGTCCTTTCTAGCATCTGTAAAACCAAAGGATGACTTAGAAGCAAGCACAAGTCGACAAAATCTCTACATCAATTAATCATATCAATGAGCATTAAATGACTACCATGGGAGAGAAAAGGAACCAAGACTCTGCTCTCTCCTATTTAAGAGCTACAGCTTGAGGGCCAGGGATTCCCCGGTACCAAAAGCAGAACTACAGCTTGTGAAGTTCTAGGGTGTGACACTCCAAGAAACAAAACACATTATCTTCTGAAATTTAAAGACCCTGATATTTAGGGCTGGGTTCAGGTCTTAGTGGTAAGGCACTTGCCTAGCATACATGATGCCTTGGATTTGATCCTCCAGCAATGCAAAAATAAAAACTAAAAATAAAATTCCTGATATATGGAAACTGAAGAGACATAAGATAACTGGAAGAATGACATTTTAAACCCAGAAATATACACACACATTTAGAGGTCTGGAGCCAATTAACTTAGTTTAACTAAGATCATGGTATTGTTAGCGGAAGAGGCTCTAGAGGAATCAAAACACTCCTACTATTCATTTCTAAAACCATGTGGAAATATAAAATTATGATATTGAAAAAATCAGGTTGCTTTAAAAAAGTAGTTGTGAAAACAGAGGATATTACAGCAAAGTTATTTTCTTATTTTAATGGACAAGGGTAAACCAGTTCATGTGGAGCAATAAAGACCCCTAAAACGACATGCAGGGTGGGCTGGAGTTCGTCTCTGGGAAGGGAAGTACCAGGAATTCGCCAACTCAGATGCAAGCTGCTAAAGAGAAGGCAGTAGCACTACAACAACACCTCTTCACTGGGGCTTAGCCAACCGGGGGCGGGGTAGGTAGGGAACGGGATGACAGACCCACAAACAGCACTTAGAGACTTAGCACAAAAGACAAACCAGAAAACACTCACAGGTAATGATGTGGAAGGAAACTGAAAATTGAGACTAGATGAAACATAAAGGAATGTGAACTGCAGAAGGAAGAGCAGACACCAGGTTGGTCCTCTAGAAGTAGGAAATACTCAGGGAGCATGTATTTCACAGGGCGAGTCCAGCAGCTACTGTGGTCCACAGAAGCTCAGTGGTACAACTGTACTCCTGACTGAAAGTTCCAGGTTACTAATAGTCCACAAAGTATTCATTGGACGGGGATGTGGGGGGGATTTGTCCTGGGATTATTTTTAGAATTTCAAAAATCCTAATGGAAATGTACATTTGTCTACAGAAAGGATACTTGGAAAACTAAACTGTCAATTCCGCTTACGCTGGAATTCTATCAGTTTAATACAGATGCTCTTGCCAGGCAGCAATTCCCTTCTCTCCCCAGATATTTCCAACCCAGACTCCCTGCACCCCATTAAGGCCTCTGGATGAGCCCCACCCTCTCACTCCGTTCAATGTAGCATTTCCCCATCCTTCTTACATTCCCCATTCACATTGTTCTGCTTAACTATGTTTGTATTTCCCAGACTTATCACCTGCACTCAGCAAGGTAGATATCCAGTTGTGTTGATTGTTTATTCTCTGTTTTTCTCAGATCCAAGCTCCAGGGACTTTTTCTGGTCTTTTCATTGCAGTAAACAAAGCATCCAGTTCCATGCTATATCTGGACCAGCAAAGCCTATGGGGGACTCTGAAGTGCTTCCTGGTAGAGGCACAGCCTAAACTGAGTCTTACAGAGACAGGAGGGTTCTCCCACCAGAGGAAACAAGACAACACTCGCAGGAAAGGAGGGGAAATCCCAATGTGCACACTTAGGGATTTAGCACCTGTAGGTGCCAGCAGCAGAGGCTCGAGACACAGGCAGAGTTCAGGTCAGAAAGACCATGGTTTGGCCTCTGCAATCTGACCCTTGGCCCCTAATGGGCAATGGGGAAGCCATGGAAGAGCTGGCCCTTTAGGTTGGGAGTGACCTTTGGAATTACAGTTTTGTTTTTATAATATCATTGCTAGGTCTCCTAGATTCATAAAACCCAGTCTGACTCTGAGAAAGCCTCACAGGACTGTTTTCCTTCCTAACCACATTAAACTCCAGCACCTCACGAAACAATTCTCTCTGAACAGCCGCTTGCTGGGGAGTGTCTCCTGAACTCTGGACATGCCACCTAGGGGAGCACGAGAGACGAGCTGGGCAGGTGCAAACCACAGTAAGTCAACAGGAAGGCTGGGGCTCTGGGCCTAGTGTCAGCTCACCACCCAGTATCCTAGAAGACAGCACCCATCTAATATCTGTGCATACTCAGTTTTGCAAATTTAATTTTGTTGTTCAATTTGTCCTATTCCAATTATATTTAATTGCATGTCAAAAACGCATTTATCTTTCAACAGCATTACACACGTAATCATTTCGCTGCCCTCTGCCTCTCAATTAGACATAAAAGAAAGCCTGCATTTCCCAACCACCTGGTGAACATTAATGATAAGGTAATTAGACTCCAGTGAGTTGTTTTGTATATAAAGCTACAAAGTGGCATTCAGTTTTATATTCTAATATCACATGACTTAAATATGGGCTGTCTTTAATGAGTATAACATAATCTAGTTGGAATTTTTCTATTTTAATTACTTTATATTTCCATTGCAAACAATTCTATTTCCAGACAATAATAAGTAGTGGGGAGCATGCGGAGAAACGGGGACCTCATGCATGGTGGGAATATTAAATGGTGAATCCATCTGGAAAGTAATTTAGTGGTTCCTCAAAATGTTAAATTCAGAAATCTTCTATGATCTAGCAAGTCCATCCCTAGGTATATAGAGAAGATGACTGAAAACAAGTGCCCACATAAAAACATGTACATGAACATAGTAGCATTACAGATAATAGCCAAAAGGAGGACACAATCCAAATGTCCATCAACTGGTATATATATAGACAGGTATGTGGCATAAGTGCAAGATGGAGTCTTATTCAGCAATGAAAGTGAATGGAATACTGATACATGCTACCACACAGATGAATCATAAGAACATGCTCACAAAGAAGTCAGTATGTGATTCCATCACTGAAGAATGTCCAAAACGGGCATATCTACTGAAAGAAAAAGAGGCTAGAAATGGAAAGGGACTGCTTGTGGATATGAGCTTTTGTTTGGGGGTAACAGAAATATTCAAACTAAATGATGATGATGGTTCACAAGTCTATAAACACAGCAAGATGTGAGTTCATACAGGGTAGAGTTCAGGTCTCAATCATTTGAAATCCTCTACAGTACCAGCATAGACAAATATGGAAAACATTTAATGCATGCTTGGGAAAAACAAATGAAGGAATGCTTTAAGAATGAAATATAACTGTGTACAATTCCAAAGTATAGCATGGCAAAATATAGAAAGCACATCAAACCTGTTGACCCTAAATTGAAATAATGGATTCTGGTTAGTTCTGGATTATTTGAACTATCTACCTTGCAAACTACTTGTAATACTGTTTTGAAGTAGTTTTCTTCTATTATTTATCACCTAGCCTAATTATTTCCATCCAGTTTTGGTATTTACTTTGTTACTAGCAAATATTCTTTTCTCTCCCTACATAAACATGAAACTAATCTCACAGTGAGGGGTGCTCTGGGTTTCTCCCCTTTCCCACACTGTCACTCATGAAATAACTCCAGCGGCCAGTGTTTCAAAACTAAAGCAGGTGTGTATCACAACCATGTATCAAATGTATCTAAAATGTAATGGCTCACAACCATTGATTTTTCATGATTCAGTGGGTTGGCCACTGGTGCCATCTGGGATACTCCTGAGGCTGCAGCTTGCATGGGGCTGGAGGATAACTTACAAGTCTGGAATATGGCCTCGTTCATGTGGCTGGAATCTCACTGTCTGCTGGCTGGAGGTATGTTGTCTCTACTTGACCAGCAGGCTGGACTGGCTTTCTTCAAGCACAGTGAGTGGTTAGTGTTCGCAAAACACAGAGTGGAAGCCACAAGATCTCATTACGTCACTGGCTATAGAACAGCTCTGTCCAATACAATGCTCCACAATGATAGCAAGGTTCCAAAACAATGCTATCCAACAAGGTACTGAGATTACCCATGGTTACCGGATTCTTGACATGCAGCTAGCACAACTCAGAAACTTAATTTTAAATTCTATCTATTTGAGATTTAACTTAAAATCTAAATGGCCATCTGTGGCTCAGGATAACAAGTTGGACAGTGTTGCTCTCGAGTTTGCACATCATTTCTGTCACATTCTATTACTTGAAGCAAGTCATAAGGTCAACACAGACTCAAGGGAATGGAGAAATATATTCTATTGATAAAAGGAGCCACAAGGTCCCTGTGCACAAGAGTTTGGATCCTGGGAGGCATGATTCATTATTACAACAACCTACACAGGAGGAGGATGGGTTAGAGTTATTAAGGAAGGTATCTCAAAGACAGTGATGTGCAAAAAAAAAAAAAAAAAAAAACAAAAAAACCCTAAAGAATGTGAGGGTCCTGCCCCTGAGAATATCTGCCAAAGGGCATTCTAGGCAGAGGGAGCAGGAAGTGCAAAGACCCTGAGGCAGGTCTAAGTTTGTCCAGTTTGGAGGATGGCACTGTCAGAGCTGAAGAGGGGAAGAATAAGGGTTATTGCTTTTATAAAAATGTTTTAATACTGAAAGTTAGAGGAGAAAGAGTCTTTATAGTTGACTAGAGAAGCACCTAGTAGCTATGGGCTTTTTTATATAGCAGACATCTGGCTACTTTGCTGTTCAGGACTTGGATGCTGAGCTAACAATGTGCTTGTGTGACAACCTCTCACACAGGCAGCTCTATTTGCTATGGTTCAGCTGGGGTTGGCTCCCACGAAAACTCTTTTTTTTTTTTTTTTGGTACTGGGGATTGAACTCAGGTCCTTGTGCTTGCAAGGCAGGCGGCAGAACCACTGAGCTAAATCCCCGGCCACACCAAAACTCTTGCTGATATTTAGTGGCTAATGTAGCAGTGTTGGGAGATGGGGCCTTTCAGAGAGATGAATGTTTTTCCTTCAAGACTGGCTTAGTGCCCACCTACATGGATTCCTTCTCACACGGGCCAGTTGCTACCACACAGTCAGATTCTTTGCCCCATCTCCCTCACAAAGCAGGAGGGGAGATCAAGCTTCTCAAAACATCTGGGCATCTCAAAAACATGGGAACTATGTGTTGCAGAGGAAGGTGGAATTAGACTAAAGGTAATAAGGGAAAAGCAATTCAAGAAGCCAGAATAAACATAAAAAAGTGAATCTAGTCTCTAGTTTGGAGGATTTTTTTCTGTTTTGATTTCTGTTTTTGTTTTGTTGCCTGTTATGGGTCTTATACATGCCCACTTCAACTAAATGATGCCCTGGAATGTCAGATGAATGAAAACTTAAATTGTAAATATCACAATTTAGCTACTAAAGTCACAGTTTTCTTTCTTTATTTTGTTCTTTCTTTTGATATATGACTTTTTCATTTTAATGCAATTCAAGTAAATATTACTAAAGAAAATATTAAAAAGCACTCTTTTTTGGGGGGGGGGGGGTACCAGGGACTGAACACAGGACCTTGCACTTTTGAAGCAGGCACAGGGCCACTGAGCTAAATCCCCAGCCAGCACCCTTCTTATTTCTATGAGTCCCATACCCCTTTAAGAGGTTCACCCTTCCTCTTAGTCTACCTCCATGACTCTTTGAAACTCAGCATGCTCTCAGGGCTGGGGGTATTCCTCTGAGTGCCAGCAGCAGAATAAATTGCTGCTTACCCAACTTTAGATGCCTACAGAGATGTCCAATCATTCTTTAATGGTCCAGGAACATTTCTGCCCACCTGCTATAACTCAGTGGGAAAGACAGAGAAGTAAGGGATAAGGAGGTATAAAGAAGTGACTGGTGTGGCTTAGGTTGGAGTCACTCGCAAGTCCATCAGCTACCCTTCCTTCCACCATAAGCAGAGGATCGCCCAGTGTAAAGGCTGAGCTGCTGCCAGGAAACAGCAGTGGTATCAGTTATTCCTGGCAGCGCCAATGTGGACAGGACCCTGCAAGTCTCTCCATGAAAACACAAGGTCCAGGGGAAGCTGGAGGGAGACGAGAAATCCCTGCTATCCCTTTGTAATCTGAACTAGCAATCCATCAGGCTGGACTGAGATAAGGGGAGAGAAACGCCAGTGTGCGGGTGAGATTTAATCCCAGGGTGCACGTTTAATCCCAGGTGTGATTCCCCGTCTTTCAACAATAGCCCTGCTCTCCTTTCTTCAGTCTAAAGCCTTGATCCAATCATCTGTATGTCTAAATCCAAACTTTTCTAGGACACAGTGTTCTTCAACTTTTTAGATCAGGACATTAAAATTATAGGCAAATCAGATCCCATCACGCCTGCTTATAATCCCTCCACGGCTTCTGGCACAAACAGTAAACGCCATCTTCCAACCAAGACCTGGGCCCTCTCTGCTCTTCCGGCTCATCTGCTGATACACTGCTGACACAATGTCTGGGTGCTTTCTTAGAAAACTCACAGAGCATCCTGGTGAAAGGCACATCTACAGGGGTCACTCTTCTTGACCCTTTAGGACCCCGTGCCACCATGCTGCCTGTGCCCTCAGGATAAGCCTCAGTCCTCCTTCTACTGGGCTTCCATATGGGTTGGCACCTGCTATGCTGGAGCATTTAAAGCACCCTCTTGCCACAGTCTCTTTGCAACCTGAACCCTGCACCAGTATGAGCCCTCACTGCAGACTCACATCTGTCCCCCAGAGCATAGAAAGGAATCTCAACCAACTTTTGTATGAATGAGAAAATGTTAAAAATATTCTTTTGTGGTACAATAAAACCACATAAAGATTTGCGACAGTCCAGTCTACACCATGTAGGCACAGACTTACTCAACATGAGGCCCTTGCCTCTTATCCTTTAACTTCTCTGCATATTAATAACACTTTTCATTCTATTAACTTCACAGGTAAGACAGGTTGAAACTATTCAATATTATAGAATAACACGTTATTAAGATGATACTAAAGCCTTACACTCATTCTCAATCCTTATCCAAGATTAAATTTATTCCACAAGTCTCTACTGGATGTTAGTTGCTCCTATAATTTAGATAAGTGAGGCCCTATGTTAGTCACTTTTCCATAGCTGGGACAAAATATCTAACTTGGAAGAGAAGAAGTTTATTTTGGCTCACGGTTTCTGAGGTTTTAGTCCACGGTAGGCTGGTTCCAAGGAAGGAATATGATGGCAGAAGTGCGTGGCAGAGGAAAGCTGCTCACTTCATGGCAGAGTGAGGGGGAAAAGTCAGAGAGAGACAGGAAGGGGATGTGGATAAGGTATACCCTACAAGGCTCATCCCCAGTTACCTGCTTCAACCAATTAGGCCCTACCTCCAAATAAACCCAGTGAGCTATGAAGCTGTCAATTGATTTATCCACTTAATAATCCCTCGTGAACCAATCTCTTTCCTAAAGACTGTCAGCTGCAGCCACAATGAGTCTTTGACACAGTGAGTCTTTTTGTGGGACACTTTAGATAACAGGCATGACAGGCCCAGTGGAAGGAAGTTGGATAGTTATGGACATGCCCTTGAAGGGGATATTGAAACCTGTCCTTCCTCTCATTCTCTTGTTGCTTCCTGGGTGCTATAAGGTTGCTCCTCTACCACATGCTCCTGCCATGATGTGCTATGCCCTCACGGGCCTAAAGCAATAGTGTCAAGTGGCCATGAACCAGACCTCTAAAGGTGTGAATCAAACCTTTCTGCTTTGTACATTTCTTATCTCAGATATTTTGTCACAATCACAGAAACTTGTATGAAAAAGTTTGAGCATTTTCTCTACAGTTTTGCATGATTAATACCAGTACTCAAATGACATCATTTGAATTTTAGATGTCTCCAAAGGTCACATGCTAGAGGCTTGTGGCACTATTGGGAGGTGGTGGAACCTTGAGGAAGTGGGACCTAGTTCGGCCTTGAAGGAAACACTGGGACCACTGTCCCATCCTCCCACTTTCTTTACTTCCTGGCCCCCATAAGGTGAGTAGCTCTGTTCCATCACATTCCCACCGTATGATGTTCTGCCTGACCACAGGTCCAAAAATAACACAGCCAGCCAACCATGGACTGAAATTCCCGAAACCATGAGCTAAAATAAACCTTCCCAATTTTTAAGTTGATTATCTTAGGTATTTTGTCATAGCAATGGAAAACTAACACACCAACCTTTCATTAGGAAAAACTGAGCTTCAGGAATTTAATTCTTCTAAAGGATAAATTTTTAATTATGAGAAAATGGAAGTATGTGATTCTCCAACTTTAAGCCAAAATATTTCGTAAGTAGAAAACTATGTTGCAAGATGCATGTGTTACTTTAGATTCTTAGAAAGCAAAGAAATCGACATCGTGCCTTTTTAGAATCAATTGGTTCCAGAACAGAACAATAAACCAAAGCTCTGGGAAGGCAAAAATGGTCAGCTAGATCATGTGATGTATGTGACTTTGATACAAATAGCAAATTTCTTCAACTTGTATGTTGAACAAACCATAGACAACTTTTTCCCTATCCTTCTAAGCATAACTAAATCAAATCCATGCAACTAATTCTCCTCCATCTCTTTAACAGGGAAGAAGCCTGGGGCCAGCATCTAATATACTAAAACTGCTTTCCAGATTTCCCTACTCCCATGGAGCACCTGTATTTGAATGCTAACAATACAACGTCCAAGAGAAAGGAGAGACAAAAAAGAGACATCACCAGAAAGGAGGCCATGAAGTTATACTTTCATAGGTTACCAGAGGCAGAAAATTGGTTTTAGGAAAGTACGTTGGCAATATGTCAAAAATCATTACTATGGTCACATCGTGTGAAACAAAACTCTCACCTTCAGGGATAGATCCCAAGAAAATAAAGTAGAAAAAACTACAAACACAAATGTGCTCGTTACAACATTATTTACGATTTCTAAAAATTGAAAGCAACTTAAAATATCCCACACCTGGAAAATATCTAGGCTTACTATGGTACAGCCACACTAGGGACCACTATGTAACCCTGAGAACTTCTTGTGGTAATGACTACAGGACTATGTGAAGAAATAAACATGGCATAAATCTGAAAGTGGAAAAGACAGGATATAAATGGTGCCCCCTGCTAAAGCTGAAATGTGAATATGCAAAGGGGAAATAAGACAAAATGAAAATGGCTGTGTTACAGTGGTAAAATTTTGGCCAATATTTTTGCCCTTTATTTTATTAAGTCTGTGATACATTATTATAGTTAAAAATATACTTTTTAAAAGAATGTTTAATAGAATACAGAGCATTATTCATTGAAGAAACCACTAATTTTTTTCTTTTTAAACAGATCAAACCCAGGGGTACTCTACCACTCAGCTATATATCCCACCCTGTATGTTATTTTTTTGTAATTTTCAGGCAGGATCTAGCTAAGCTGACCAGGCTGACCTCAAACTTGCAATCTTCCTGTGTCAGCTTCTTGAGCAGCTAGGATTATATGCATGCATCAACATGTCCAGCTACTACTTTTTAAGATGTTATTTTTTAAATTAATTTTTATTTATTTTTAATTAAAAACTGAAAATGTATACATATTATCTTATACTACATGTTGCTTTGCAATATGTATACATTGGGGGGGGCTAACCTGAGCTATTCACCATATGCATTATCTCACATATTCAAAACTTTTTGTGGGTGGGAACATTTAAAATGTATTCTATCCGCAATTTTCAAGAATACAATACATTATTATTAATTATATTCACCACGTTGCAAAATAGAGCTCTTGAACAAATTACTACTTTTAAAGAACAGCATTATTAAAAATTACAAATGTGTTTCAGAAGCCTACTTTTTACATCCATAACAATCATGAAACTTTCCCATTATGTTTTACTTCAGTGACCTCTCTGAAGCTAAGTTTAATGTATAACAACAGAGTTATTAAATAAGAGACTCCATATGTTTGAGGTTCCTCTGTTAGAAATCTTATGTCAAATTCTGGGTGCAGGGGAGGCACTAGCATGGGGAGAGTCTAGCAGCATTCAGCATATACAGGTAAAAGAATAAATGATATTTTATTTATTTTTGTTTGTTTGTTTTTCTGTTTTGTTTTGTTTTGGGTTTTTTGGTACCGGGTATCGAACTCGGATTGAACTCGGGTCCTTGCGCTTGCACAGCAGGCAGTGAAACCACTGAGCTAAATCCCTGGCCCAGAATAAATGATATTTTAGAAGCTATCTTAATAATCACAGATATGTCAATTCATTTTCTCTCATATAAAGATTTTTCCCACTCTTGAATTGAACAATATCAATATCAAGATAGGAAATGCAAGCAGTATCAAGATAGGCAAAAGATAATCTCTTCACTGACTACAATGTTAGAACTACATTTGAGTTGATGGATTTTCTTATGTTTCCATTATTTCATGTAATTACAATTATTCCTACTTCATGGTAAAAGATCATTGCTTATACTTGTAAGTGCACTATTATCTTTATTAAACATTCACATTTAAAATAGAAATATTTTCTAAATGTTATATTCTTTAGACTATAAACAAATGAAGAATATTCCCATCAAAAGACATATTCCCTTCGGAATATTTCACTCAGTGAATACTCAACTAGTATTTATCAAGCATCTAGAGTATGAGGTGTAGACAAAGAGACGATGAAAAATAAGTAAGTTCTGTTAGAAGATGATAAATGCTAGGGGGACAAAGAAGGACGTGGAAAAGGGCAGGAGAGATGAATAGTTCGTGCAAGGCGCTTACAACTCAGTAGAGCAATCAGGGCTGGCTCCACTGCGAAGATGCTCTAAAGCAAATACGGGAAAGACGCGAAGGAATTAACCCTGAGGACACCAAGGAAAGAGCACCCGAGGCACTGAACACAGAGTGGCACTGTGACTGAAAGCACAGCAAGGGACAGCATGGCTGAAACCAGTGTGTAACAGGAAGCAGCAAGAGATGAGGTAAGTAAGGCGTGCGTGGGCGGTATGGCAGACCATGCAGGTGATTCTGAGCGCTGAGGCTTTTCCTATGAATCAGAAGGAAACCACTGCAGAGTTCCATTTACTCTAATAGGAACCCTCTGACTGCTGTGCTGAGAATACAAGAGACTGCTGCATACAGAGAGCAGCAGATTCAGATTCTGCATTTTGCAAAGAGAACTAAGAGGACTTTCTAACAGCCTGAATATGAGCGAAAGACCAGGTGATTATGACTTTTCACCTAATCAACTCAAATAGGATTCCTACCAACTGAAATGGGAAGCCTGTGTAGAACAAGTCTGAAAAGCCAGTGCAGGAGTTTGACCATACTAAGTGAGAGATGTCCATTAGACTCCCAAGTGGATGTGACATATAATATATATGTATACAAATATACATATATAGGAGAAGTTGGCTTATAGAGGGAATCCAAGCCCAGGAGATGATGAGTAAAAGAATTTGGCACACCCCGACCCTTGGTACATCCCAATTTTAGAAGACAGGAGAGAGCAAAGTAGACTGAGAAGGTCCAATCAGTGAGAGGAGAAAATTAGGAGAGTGACATCCTAGAATTTGTAAAGAGGCAGTGCAGTTAGGAAGTCATGAGGAAAGATGAGGATCGATTCTGGGCCATGGACCAAAGTTCAGCCAACATTAACAGACAGACACAAGTTACAAAAGGAGCATGTAACTCAAGAGTGGGGCTCAGCATGGCCAACTTGAGACACACAAGATTCTGGAAGTATGCAGCCTTTCGTTATTATAAAATTGTTACATTTTACCTGTGTCACAGCATATACATTAATGTTCTAGATGCATGCAGGTCTGGCTGCATAACTGCGGAGTGAAACTGCAGAGCCCCTTTTCCAAATATTACTAGGAATTTCAAGATGGCAGCAGCAGAACATTCAGCCAGGGGCAGGGCTCTTCTAAGAACAGGGCCCAGGGCACCTGCACAAGACGTCCAGGAAGCTGCACCCAAACTACAACAGATTAGAGGCATCACTGGTACAGTGAAACCTTTCTGGTTTCAAAAAAGCTCTTAATTGCTTATTGGAGAATATAAGCAGAAAAAAAAAATGATACAAACATAAGGAGAATCAGCTAGGATGCAATTTACTTTTTTATCCCCAACTTGCTTTCAATGCTAAATCAGCATATATGGATCTGAAGTCATTATAGTATGATAGCAAAAAAGGGCAGAAGAGTCATTAAATTTGACAGCACTAATAAAACTACATGAGAAAAGAGAGGGAAAACAGGCTTACTTCCCATTGGTATGCAGACAAAATTTTTTGTAAAATCTCCCTCATGATGCCATAAAAGTTTTGGTTAATGTCCCTAAATGAACAGTTAGTATATAAACTCCTTTTGGTTCTACCTCACTAGCATCAGAAATAATGCCTAAATCAGAATACTAAGTATGAATGCTAAAATCAAAACAGGAATCCTATAGCTTCTTGCAGTAAAGAAACATCCTTCTTCCTTGTACTCTTTAAAACACCAGCACACATAAATGTATCCCTTCCTGCAGCAAATACATGTAGTCCCTTCCACCATCAAGCACTGTATTAGATGCTGATCTTGTGGGCTTCTTCTCCTTCAGCCTCACTCCAAGTATAATGAAGAAAGGAGGTGTGGGTCACCTCTTGCTCTGTAGCACACTCCAAGAAATGCAGTGGCTCATCTGCAGGATTTTCTCATCCTGGAGCTGACACAACACTCTTCACTGATGTCTTCCTTATTCCAATCCTCTTCAGCTCAAAGGCTTCTTGCTCTGTGGACTGTCTTAGCAATCTTCCTAAGCACCAACAGTCATGATTCATCCATGCCTTCCTGCCCACTTGCACAAACCCATACTGTGGCTTTTGATGTCTACTGTAGTTACTTGTCAGCCCTGTCCACACTGCTAGGGCACAAGCTTGGTGACAGTGAAAATCACTGAGCTACCTGATACATGCTTAGTCCTGGCAAAGCACACAGCATAGATCAGATGCAACGCAGAAGATTCCGGAGTATAAATGAACAGCTAGGTAAAAGAAATTGTCTCTGGGTTAAATTAGGGCTGGGCTGATTGGTTTTATAGACCTCTGCTTCCCGGCTGCTTGTGCTGTTCAGTCTTCATTTTACTGAGAAGGGCAACAATTGGGCTCCTCCATCACATCTACCTGTAGATATTCTGTGGTCCCTGGGAGTGAGGTTCCAGCTGTCACTATCAGGCTTAGGGGACTAGTGGAGGTGCAAATGCGCAGATGGGATGTGGCAAGTAGGAACTGCTGTTTCCAGACTGCACTTAAGTGACGGCTTTCCTAACAGACTTGTGTGTTCCATCTGAAGGAACAACGCAGGTGGCAAAAATTGGAGGGAAACTTGGAAATTAATTTTTTTGATTTTAGAAAAATATCAATTTCCCACCATATGTAACCTCATAACACAGCAAGACCTCAAAATTAGCAGGTTTGGGAGCAAGCTTTGGATTATTTTAACAGGTGAGAAAGCACTGAGCACGCGCGCACACGCACACACACACACACGGCCTAAATTTAATGGTGAGGTGTTATTTTAAAGACCATGTTAGATTTTGTTATTTTAGTGAGTCTTGCAATCCAGTTAAAGCCCTAATGTGCTAACTCATATAATAAGCCTTGAATATAGGAATTAAATTGGGTTAAGCAAAGGACAGAGTAGCCCTCTGGGAAGGAACACACATAAAAGAAATTATACCTGAAACATGAACTTTAATTATTCTTGGAGATTTGCTTTTCTAAAACCAACATGCATTTTTTTTGTCAAAGAAAGGGTGTTAGAACATTGATAACTGCCCCGACATAATTCAATATTTATATTGCTATGCAAATAAAGTGCAAATTGAATGGCGAGAACAGCATCTACATCTTTGTCCAGTCTTAAGAGAATCTGATTGAAGTAAAACCATAGCATTACATATTTTAATATTTATTTAGCTTATTAATACATATGTGCAGTACATAATGTTTACAATCTTCGTGTGAAGTTGGTGCATGTACATAACACATCCCCATTTCTTTTCTTCATCCTTTCCTCTCCTCCCCACTCCCCCCATCTCTTGATCCTCCCCCTTGAGAAAGATCTACCTCCCTACTTCCTATTATCTTCCTTTTATTTTGCTCTGGATTTTTACTCTGGATTTCTTCTGTAATAGAAACCATGTGATATTTAAGCTCATGTGTCTGATTTATTTCACTTAACATTGTGGTCTCAAGGTGCAGCCATTTTCCTACAAACGACTCAAGTTTACTTTTCTTTATGCTTGAATAGTACTCCAATGTGTGTAAATTCCACATTTATCCATTCATCTACTGATAGACATATAGACTGCTTCCATGATTTAGCTACTATGTATAGTGCCGCTATAATCGTGGGTATGCATGTATCACTCTAGTATGAGGTTTTTCCGTATTACATATTTACATACTAACCATAGCATTACATATTAATGCCGCATACAACTATAGGTAATTTGCAAATAAGTGTTGATTGAGTGATATTCTACATTCTTGAGTGCAAAGCTACACATAAGTGACCTTACTTTCTAAAAACCTGTAAAATAATTCAAAAGATTTTATGTAAGTCAGTAGAAAGGAGTATTCAACTTATCTATTCATTTTAGAAGTCATTAAAATCCCTCCATACTACAAAGTAGTACTTTATTTTAACATTTGAAGGAATTAAATATGTATGATTGTGTTGTTTACCCAATTTAACAGGTTAATTCTAGATAGTAACTGTGGTCTAGTTTTGTTGGGCTGTATTGGGTGATAAATAATAGTTATTGAAGGACTGAAGGGAGGGTAGGGGAATGGGAAAAAAATAAGAATCAAGATATATCATGTGCGGGTACAAATTCCTTATGACAAATGTGATCATTATGTATACCTAACATGTACCAATAAACTTTACAAATTAAAAATAATTATTAATATATTTTTATTCAATTGAATGCTTTAACATAATTTTAAACAAAGCAAAAGTGATTAAAACCATCAAGACATACTCTCAGCAACTACAGGAGAAGATATCAGCTCCCAATTACTAAGCATTTACTGTATGCCTTGCCCTAGGCCAAACACTTTACTGATGGAGCCCTATGATATTATTACTTTAATGCACCTTCCAATGTGTATATAATATTAAAGAATTCAACAAACTATTTATTATTGATGTAACTGAAAATGTACCAATATTCAGAGTCAC